>NC_067489.1:50103115-50404504 GCF_947179515.1 Apodemus sylvaticus
TCCCTAAGCTTAGAATTTCTATTTTCATTTTCTTTCCAATTTCAGGTCATATCATGAAATGTTTGACTAACTTCCTTACACTGTGTGTGGTTTCCTGTATTTAAGAAATGTATTTATTTCCTCTTTCATGACTTTTATCATATTCATAAAGGCTCCTTTAAAGTTATTTTCTTGTGCTTTACTCTAATAGGATAATCAGGACCTGAAGTGGCAGGATAGGTATGTACTAATGAAGATGCTACCTTCATTAGTGGTTAACTGATCACATTGTTATGTCAGCTTGCCCTCTGTGGTTGGGATGACTACAGGTTCCAGTGCTTAATTTTGGGTGCATAATTTTGTTCTCTGATTTCTATTTTATCTCTGGATTTTCAGAGAAGAGAGTGTGATGGTTGTATGTTGTGTGTGTCCTGACTGCTTCAGCTGATGTGTTCACAGAGAAGAACTTCTAGATTTATAGGATGGGATACTGAGATCAGTTTTGGAAAAAAACATGTTAGAGGAGAAGGTCTTTGTGATCATTTTGGGATGGGGTCAGAAAGGAAAGGATGATCACATTAGGTTTCCTGCTACTGAGCTGGGTTTGAACCTGGATCTCAAGTATAGTAGCAGAGATGTGAATCTACCTTCAATTACCTGTTACCCCGGAAGGATTGGTTCTTTATTTGGCAGTACGTGGCTGTTGGAATTAGGAGCTTGGATGAAACAAGTGTGGGAAAGAAAGTTATAGTGGACTATTTGTGAAATCCACAGTGATATGAGCAGGTGTGTGTGGGGGGGCAGGGGGAGCTGCAGTGGTAAGAATATACTAGGGCATTGGTTGGGAGGAATCAAGAAACAGAAAAGGCTCTGTGGGCACCTTACCTGCTTTTCTGGTACTCTTTGCCTGTGTTTTAGCCTGTTGGAGTTGGTGGGCAGGAATATTAAGATGAAGGCAGGGAAAGAGATTAGGAGGGGATGGCCTGTGGAATCCGCAGGAAATTTGAGCAGGGAAAAGGAAAGTCCAGATGCTGATTTGTTACAGTGATAAAGAGGAGACTAGGACTTGTGACTGGGAGAACAGAGAGAATGAAAAATGTCTGATAATTAAGTAACCCAAAAAATTCCACCAGAGAACTCCTAAAGCTGAGAAAAAAAAAAACTTCAGCAAAGTGGCTGGATGTAAAATTCACTCAAACCAATAACCTTCCTCTATTTAAAAGATAAACAAGTTAAAAAAGAAATGGGGGAAAAAAGACCCTTCACAATAGTCAAAAATAATATTACATACTTTGATGTGACTCTAACAAAGCAAGTGAAAAATCTGTATGACAAGGAATTCAAGCCTGTGAAGAAAGAAATCAAAGAAGACCTCAAAAGATGGAAAGATCTCCCATGCTTATGGATTGGCAGGATTAATATTGTAAAAATGGCCATCTTGTTGGAAGCAGTCTACAGATTAAATGCAATCCCCAACAAAATTCAAAGTCAATTAGTAATAGAGCTATAAAGAGAAATTCTCAAATTCATTTGGAATAATAAAAAACCCAGGATAGCAAAAACTATTCTCCACAACAAAAGAACATTTTGAGGAATCATCATTCCTGACATCAAGCTCTACTACAGAGCAATAGTGACAAAAACTGAATGGCATTGGTACAGAGACAGGCAGGGAGATCAATGGAATAGAACTGAAGTCCCAGAAATGAACCCACACACCTATGGTCACTTGATATTTGACAAAGGAGCTAAAAACATCTAGTGGAAAAAAGGCAGCATTTTAAACAAATGGTGCTGGATCAACTGGCGGTCAGCCTGTAGAAAAATACAAATTGGCCCACTCATATCTCCTTGTTATTTTTGTTTTTGTTTTGTTTTTTGTTTTTGTTTTTGGATTTGGTTTTTTTTTTTTTTTTTTTTTGAGACAGGGTTTCTCTGTATAGTTCTGGCTGTCCTAGAACTCACTCTGTAGACCAGGCTGGCCTCGAACTCAGAAATTGTCCTGCCTCTGCCTCCCAGAGTGCTGGGATTACAGACGTGCGCCACTACTGCCCAGCTTCTTATCTCCTTGTATAAAGCTCAAGTCCAAGTGGATAAAGGACCTCCACATAAAACTGGATACACTGAAGCTTATAAAGGTGAAAATGGGGGAAAGAGCCTTCAATACATGGGCACAGGGGAAAATTTCCTGAACAAGACATCAATGCTTATGCTCTAAGAACAAAAATCAACAAATGGGACCTCATAAAACTGCAAAGCTTCTGAAAGGCAAAGGGCACTGTCAATAGGACAAAATGGCCTCCAACAGATTGGAAAAAGATCTTTACCAATCCTACATCTGATAGAGGGATAGTATCCAATATATACAAAGAACTCAAGAAGTTAGACTCCAGGGAGTCGAATAACACTATTAAAAACTCAGGTACAAATAAAATAAAATAAAAAAAAAAGTAAAATGAAAAAAAAAAAAAAAACCCTGAAATACAGAGCTAAACAGATAATTCTCAAATAAGGAAACTAAAATGGCTGTGAAGTACCTAAAGAAATGTTCAACATGCTTAGGTATCAGGGAAATGGAAACCAAAAGAACCTTGAGATTCCACCTCACACCAGTCAGAATGGCTAAGATGAAAAACTAAGGGGACAGCAGATGTTAGTGGGGATGTGGAGAAAGAGGAACACTCCTCCGCTGCTGGTGGGATTGCAAGCTGGTACAACCACTCTGGAAATCAGTTTGGTGGTTCCTCAGAAAATGTGGTATATTTACAGAATGGAGTACTACTCAGCTATTAAAAACAATGAATTCATAAAATTCTTAGGCAAATGGATGGGACTAGAAAGTGTCATCCTGAGTGAGGTAACCCAATCACAAAAAACAGACATGGTATGCACTCACTGATAAGTGGATAATAGCCCAAAAGCTCAGAATAAACAAGATACAATTTAGAGACCACATGAAGCTCAAGAAGAAAGAACAAAGTGTGGACGCTTTGTTTTTTCTCAGAAAAGGAACAAAATACTCAAAGGAACAATTATGGAGACAAAGCGTGGAATAGAGACTGAAGGAAAGGTCATCCAGAGACTGTCCTATCTGGGAATTCATTCTATAAATAGTCACCAAACCCTGACACTATTGTGAATTCCAAGAAGTCATTGAAAAAAGGAGCCTGTTATGGCTGTCTCTCAAGGAGCCCTGTCAGAGCCTTACAGATACAGATGCAGATGCTAGCAGTCAACCTTTGGACTAAGCACTGGGTCCCCAATGGAGGAGTTGGAGGGAGGAGTTAGAGGGATTGCAGCCTCATAGGAAGAAAGATGATGTTGGCCAACCAGAACCCCCAGGGCCCCAACCAAGGGGTGAAGATGGTTCCAGCCAAAATTGTGGCAGAGGAATGCCTTGTCTTGGCCATTGGTGAGAGGAGAGGTCTTGGGTCCTATGAAGGCTCAGTAGATGGGTTGGGGGTTTTCTGGGAGGGGGAAAACAGGGAAAGGGTATAACAATTGAAATATTCAATAAACAAAAAGAATATGTCTGAAATAGAAAATGTTTACACACACACACACACACACACACACACACACACACTGGTTGTGAACTAATAATTTAATGACTGAGCCATCTATCCAGTTCAGACCCTGTCATGATCTCCCTTTGCTTCCTAGCTGACATGAAATAAACAGACCTCCTGTACTAAATACACCCACCATTATGTACCTTGCCACCACAGGCTCAAAGCAATAGGGTACTCATATACTAAGGTATTCATTCAATGTGTACTGAAGTGCTAATGTAATGGAATACTCATGGACTGAAGCCAGAAGCCAAAACAAACCTTTTCATTTATTAACTTGATTATCCAAAGGGTTTTGTTATAGTAATTCAAATCTGATTAACATATTTCTGTTCTTCTATTTATAGTTAAACTTGACCACTCCACTGAATTTGATTAGCTTTTTCTGAACCCATGAATGTATACAATAAATGTTTGAAAAATTGCAGAACAAAACAAAAAAATTTCATAGCACAACTATAGGGTCAATGTAGAAACAGTTGATAAGCAAAAACTAAGTATATCAGAGCCAACTCAATGGATACTATGCCAAGGGAGACACAAAGTAAAAGATTCCACTGATAAGACTAAAATTTACAAGCTTTACAGGTCAAAATTAAAAGTTTATATATAAACACAAACACAAAGATGAAGGAAGAGAAAAGAGTTCAAAAAATAATAGGAAAACTTTCACAACCAAGTTATAACAGGTAACAAAACAATATATAAAAAACTAAGATACAATTTTAGAAAAACTAAAACAATAGATTATATTGAACTAAAATAACAAATATTGTATGTACCATCAAAAAATTAGTTTTCAGAAAGCAGTTTCACATAAAATATTTATTTCACTTATAATTATTAATTTGGAATACAGATAACTTAAATTGCAGTTAGTGAACTACATTATATAAATTAAATGGATTAACACTAAACAACATGTTTTATTACTGGAACAAACTAATAAATCTAATATTTTCTTAAGGAAATGAATAATTTATATTTGCATATTCATGAAGCAGTGGGATTTTGGCATAATGGAATCATGTGCTGTACAATTGGGAATGCAGGATATTACTGTACATGTTTTCCAACACCTATGTCGAGTGTCCCCCTCTCCTTTAGTCACAGAGGGGGTAAAATGGAGAGGATGATCTCAGTTTGCTCATGTTTAGACCTAGAGTCAGAGCCTCAGAGTGAGACACCTTTCAAAAATAAGAAAAATAAAACAAAAACAAAGGGGGAGTAATAAATCTGAGTAAAACAAAAGTGAATGTTAGTATATATGAAATTTTCAGTTGTCTTGAGAAAAAGATAAAAACCATCAAAAATTAATTTGAATGCAGAGAGAGCTAACATATTTCAAAAGGGTATGAAATGTCTCATTACTTATCTACCCTAGTTCTCTAGGTAATGCAGAAAAGAACACTCTATAGGAAAGCAATAAATATGGAAAAGGGAAATAAATAGGTGAAATAAATGTTTGTAGATAAGTACCAGAAATGTGAAGGATGCAAAATCTAGAGCTATGGATACGCTTGTGAATGTCTCCCATAGTCCAATACTATATTTGATGAGGGATGAACTAGAATAGATGTCAAATAGAAAGCACTAATCACATATCCACATAGGTATCTACAATTGTAAGGTTAGGTACTTGTTTAAATGAACAGAAAGCATAATTTTTATAACTATAAACATTAATCTATGTCTTTAGACAATATGTAGAACTGAAGTATTATTGAAAGGATTTCAATCTAATGTGTACTAAAATTATATCAAAAGAATTAGAATAACTAAAAAGTAATTTGCATTTATTTAAATTTATTGATGATTTCTCTACACTTCATTTTGATATGAAATGATTGCAGAAAGTTGAGAAAGGTGATTGACAAGTGAACTTTTCAAAATGTGTAACTTGGATAAGTTACCATTGTATTATGTCTTCACTGAGTTCCTCTTAATAATGTAGCAACAGTTTTCCCTCTCTGGTGCATCTCCATAGTTCAAATGATTTGCACAAAGGAAATATTAATGTTTAATAGAGGAACACATTTGAAAATGTAAATATAAAATCAAGCTGATCATCTTCCAATCTGATTAAAGTTCCAGGACATCAAGATTTTCTACATGCATCTTGTGTATGTCACATTGTACCTTTCCAATTCCACAAAGAGCCAGAGGAGAAAATCTGCTGCCACACTATCATCCAAATAGAAGAGAAAGAACTAATAGATGGCTTCATTCTCTACAAGCACTATACACCAACAGTGTTCTCCGAAGAACTCCTACACTATGGAGCAAACTCAGCTTTCAGATTATTTTCCAGGATAAATCTAACTTGAGAAAATAGAGGAGCCTGAAATGTAAAGATTACTTCTCAACTGAGACTAAAATATCATATAATTAATAATTTATAGTACTTATAGCCCCATTTCTTAATAAATCACCTTATGAGAACTAGTAGCGTGTATTAACCTAAAATGCTACCATTATTTAATTCTAAAAATTATTTGGAGACAGAAATTATATTATTTTGTTTCCGAAGGGTGAACACATTTGCAATAAAGAATTCTAATAAAGATTCTAAACATATTTTATTTATTAACTCAAGGCCCAAGGAAGCTAATAACAAAAATATTTTGAATATTTTTCTTTATTAATTCATATTTTGTATGTATTCCATACCATCTAAATCTACTTTAAAAAGTTCTCAAATATATTTACAAAATTTGGTGGGTTTCTATTTTTTTCAACATATTTTCATACCCTGCAATTGAGGACAGTATAACAACATAACTTATTATTTCTCATAACAGATTTAATTGTCAGAAAGTTGAATCAGTCCAAATTTAAAAAGAAATTCAAGTTGACTAGAAATTTGCATTTTCATCAATATAGTAAAACTAAATTTGATAATTTTAGTGAATATTTTAAGTTAACATATCTAGAATATCAATATGCCAGAAACTAAGAAATCTTCCCCACAGCTAAATTTATTTTAAAAAATTGCTACCTGGGTTTAATGCATTAACTTATCAATTTAAGAAAAATTATTCTTACTCTTTTGTAAAATGTTCTACTACTTTATATTTCTAATAAAAAAGGAATTTGTGACAGCCTGAAACACTTTCACAGCTTATAATTGCTATCACTGGGTTTATTCTGAAGAAAAATAGCAGTGAAGTTGGTAGTAAATTTCACTAGGTCTGTATTGTGGACCATAATGACAAGGTTATCCAGAGAGATGCTTTTCATCATAGTCTTAGCTTCTTGAGGTCAAGGAAGAGACCCCATGACTAGTAGAAGCTTATGATATTTTATGGATCAGAAATCATTCAGAATTCTCCATGCCATACTAGGTTTATATCCTGGCACCAAGAAGAGAATTTCATAAAAAATTTATAGGTTCCAATATTACAGTATTTCCCATTTTCTTTCCAATATCAACAGGAGCACTAAGAAGGGGCCTCTGTCAGATTCTTTTCTTCATGGGAATTGATGTTTTCTTTTCACAGCCTCAGATTTAAAAGCTGTCAATGTGCTCAGCATTAATTACCCAAATATCCTCACTGACATTTTATGCATCAGTGGTGGTCCAAATATTCCACAAGAAGAATGCAAAAATAAGCTTTTCTAAGTAATTGGATTAAGTTAAAAGCAAGTACAAGTAAAAAAAACTGGAGAAAACTAGAAAATATTATTTCAGATGTAGTATTAGTGTATCTTTAATGATTAATTTCTATGGAATTGTCAATAATGCCAATGAAATTTGCTAATAAAATATATAATGCATCCAAAGATTTATTACAAAGCTAGGTTAGGGAACTATGTCATTCTTCATTTTCTGCACTAGAGCTCTTCAGTCCAGTCCTATCTTTTCATAAACTTTAATGCATGCATTCTAATGCTTTACTTCGAGGATCATTTCCACAAGACTCATATTCCTGCATCATATCCTATTACTGATACATTTTTCCTAAGCCAAAAGCATATTTGCGCTGTAACAGACAGATAGATAGATAAGGTATTATCTATCACATTTTCTATACAGTTAATGGGAACAAGCAAATAATCAACTATTATTAGTGGAAAAAAGAGGATGAGGAACAGTTTAAGGTTATTTTTGGAAATATACATATATATATATATATATATATATATATATATATGCAGTTGTTAATGATGCCAATAAAATTTGCCAATAAAATATGCAATACTCCTTAGCATTTATTAGAAAGATTTATTATATATGTATAATTCTATCTGTATATATATATATAATTATATATATATTCTATCTGTAATTTCAGATACTTAGTTTAATGAGTGAACTATTCAAAATTCATTCATTTTTATTCATACTATTATGCAATAAAATATAAATCTCTGAAATTACAAACCTTTCTTTGTCTTGTGCATGAAGTGCAAAGTTAACATGAAAGACTTCAAGAAATGATGCAATGCTTTCTTGATCAAAACATTGACATGATCCTGTTTCCCAGCTCTTTTTTGTCAGAAAGAAAGCAATGGTAGTTCCCATTTTGTACAGCATATATACAATCTATGTTGTATTTCACAATATATAGCTTTCCTACATGCTTTATATTTTAATGTGTTATGCGAATGTTGAGATTTAAACCAAACTTATATGCTTCATTTATTCTATTGTTCTGTCATATTTTGTCGTTTGCATGTAAGCACATTGATAGCCTCCATTCTCTGGGTAAATTTTATCCATTTTATCTTGTAGACCTATTTTAATTTCATTTGTTATTCACTAACCTTGGGAATTCTAACCTATGACCACATGACTCAGATAATTTGGCTTCTGATAACGATTGTAAAAGCATTATTCTGAATTCTCTCTATATGGAAGCATTCTTTCCAGAAAGGAAGTGGAGATTCATGAGGGTCAGAAGGTAAACAGTCTTCCCAGGCTTGGAAATGGAGTTACTTGCCTGATTTCACAGCACTCCCTGGAACCCCGAGATCTCTCCAGCTCTATTAAAAGTAGATAACTGTGATGGAAAGAGAATGGCCAGTAGACCATCAAAGAGAATTCTAGAACCTGATAAACTGTCTGAAAATTGTGCAGAAATCTTCACAATTTTCTGCCTGAGTGTGCTCTCCAGTGATGCAACTGCTTTGAGTTATCCAGGCTCCTTGCAAGCAACTCCCTACCCACATTCTAGTTAGGAAACCCAAGAAAAACTCACTGGTTGTGTGGAGAGATTGGAATGCTATCATTTATTTACCCTATATGGGATAGTTCCAGTTCTTGGAATAGCCATTCTTGCTCAGCCCAAAATGACTACAAACAAAATCATTTTGAAGTCTATTAACATTGTATCTAGTTCCCATGACCAAAAAGCTCAGATAGAATCGTGAACTTACAAAAAAAGGTTCCCACATCTTGCTGTGCCTGCCTTTCTGCTATACCCACCAATATAAAAATTGCTTTCATTTAAGACATTTTTTCTTCTGCAACACTACAGAATCTTTATGAAACTGATTCTATGTTTGAACATATAATTTGGGATAACCTAAATCTGGTAAAACCTAACTCATTGCTCAAAATGTTTGAGCATAAAGTAACTCTCATTCCTAACAAAACATTCACTGACTTTGGCATGATTGTTTCTTTGTTCTACCATGGTTTGCTTTGGGGGGGGGGGTTTAATGGACATACGTCCTCCATCTCACCAGGAAAAATCTAAAATACAATATGACAGAGCAAAGTCCTTGTATCATGGGTGAGAAAACAAAAAGGTGGTCAAATGAGGTACCCAAATCCCTGTAATTCATTCATTCAATACATTGAATCCATCTGATAAGGCCAATTTCTTGTAAGTACAGTTTCTCCCAATCACACCGCATTAGACAGTGATCCTTAAGCATATAGACTGTTGTGGAGCATTATCTACATTCACACATTATACTCCTCTGGGAAGTACCTTCGTAAGCTTACATCTACTTCAGGAAGAAAAGGCTTGTCCATTGTGGTCATGATCAGCATTATGTGAAAATCCGTCCACCTCTTATTCCTCGTCTTCATCCTTGTCTTCCTTTCCAACTTTACACTCTGTTAGGCTTTAAGAAGTTAAACTTTTAGCTTTAATACACTGTTATCGAATATTGTTATTATGATGCTAATTTTCACACAATTTTTTGATAATACATCTTTTAAAAATTACCCTTTGTAAACCTCAAGTTTCCTCTTCCCAATTCATGCCAAGAATCACCCATATTTTCTTACTGCAATTCTTCTGTCAGACATACATTTTAAGTATACTTTCTCAAAGTTTGTGCACTTATTAAATTATTTTTAATGTTTGAATGTGTCCTTTGAAGATTTCATACAATATATTTTGATTATATTATTTCCCCCACCCCAGTTCTTCCTGGTCCTTTTCTACATCCCTACACACACATCTTTAGGTTCTTTAGTTAAATAAAGGAGAATCATCTGCTGTCAGCTGTGCATTACATACCCAGTGTTACCCCATTGAAGAAAACTGACTTCCTCTCACAAAACATTTGCAAATAGCTTCATGGCTAAAAGTGTAACCTTGTAGCCACTTCCTATTCTCTGGACTTAGTCTTTGTGCTTATTTTTTTTTTTTTCTAGTTTGAAAACTCTGCAGGTTGTGTACGTGCTACCACAGCTTGGTGAACTCTTATGTTCATCTCTCCTACTGCAGCTGTAAAATACTGTTTCATCAACATTACTCACTACCTCTGAGTCCTGCATTATTTCTTCTCCAAATAATGCACTGATCCTAGAGTCTTAATAGGAAATATATTTGCACATCCTATATAGGACTAGACACTTCAAATATCTCTCATATTGTCCAGTTGAGGGTCTACTGTTAGAAGAAGCTTCTGTGATAACTGATCTCTGGGTACAGCAACTTGTCATTAGGAGTTGTCTTGTATTTACATTCATTTATCAGAGTAATAGTAAGTTTTCTCCTACACTTTTATCTTATGATGTTCATTTTGGCTATTGTACCTCATCATTATGTAGGACCCCTATTTAAACACTTTCTATTTATGTACATATATTAGGCATCTTCTGCAGTGAGAGAATTCTGTATGTCCTTTCCAGTGGAATTTAGTGTTAACAATCTCTCCCTATATTCCTGCCTATCTTCCATCCCATTTAGTTCATTTCCCTTTATGCTGTTATATAACACTAAAATATGTCCCCTCTTCCTTTGCATATACTTACCCCACTCTTGTCCCCATCGTAGGTACCTAATCTCTCTAAGTATTCTAAATTAAACATAGTTTCTGAAGCATAAAATATATCACACACATTTATTGCTTATTTTTGAGATATAATATAATTATATTAGTTCTCCTTTCCATTTCCTTGTTTCAAAAATTCCCATGTAAACCTCCCTACAATCCTTCCAATTCCTGGTCTCTGTAGTCCTTGTAATATCATGCATATATATATGTGTGTGTGTGTGTGTGTGTGTGTGTGTGTGTGTATATACATACCTATCCCTATATATAACTGGTTGAGTCTATATAATGTTACTTTTATATGTTTTCAGGGGTGAATGTCACCAAACCACCAATTAGTATGCTACTTATCTGGAACTGATGTGAACACTTCCTCCCAGAGTACTAGGTTTAATGCTTTCTGAAAACACAAACCAGATTCCAAAAGGAGGTAGACAACCAACATTGATACTCACATATAATAACTGTGAACCGCATTAACTGCCAACTTGGCATAATAAGCCCATGGGTGCAGTTGTAACATCCATACTTGGGAGACATAATACAATGTGTTTGCTTGTTTGTTTGTTTTGTATTGTTTTTCTTCTTCATCTGGTTACATCATTGGGGATGATTATTTCCAGCACTCTTTATTTACCTGAAAATTATATTTTTCTTAATAGCTGAATTATCCATTTTGTGACTATTTTATATATATTCACTATCCATTCATCAGTTAATTGACATGTCGGCATTTAAATATTTTTAAACTGTTATCTGAGGTTCTGTTGAGTTATTTCAGTTTTAAGAAGTGTGCTATGTTTTGGAGAGTATGTGAGCATGTGTCCCAGCACCCTCACAAGATATTACAGCAGCTATAAGTATACCTTCAGAGGATCTGGCAACTAATTTTGACTCTTCAGGTATTTCAGATATATGTAAAAACTAACAGTCATACATACACATATACATAAAAATTAAATTACCAAATACATAAATAATTAAGTCTTAAAAAGTTTTTTGTTAATTTTTCTTTACAATTTTGATTTAATAAAACAAGTTATTACATTTAATTTGACTTTAGTCCTTCTAAAATATAGTATAACTATATTGCTTATAGATTTATTTGTTAGATTTAGTTCTTCAATATTTTATATAGGAGATCAGAGGTTATATCTTAACTTCCTTAACTTATGTACTTGACATAAACTAAAGGAAAAAGTATAGATATGCTTTTAAATTCAAGGTTATGTTCAATAGATGTATTTACTAAACATATTATAAAAAGACTATTTTGCTTTAATTGTAGACTACAAATATATTTTAATTAGGCAGAGTGTATTTCCCTCCTTTTGAAGAACTGAAGGTCATGCCCTACATATAAAATATGGCTCGAGTATCAAAGGGTAGAGGTCACTGTTTGTTTCTCTGGCTTGCTCAAGTGCAGGGAGAGATAGAAAGAAAGAGAGAGAGGGAAGTTGAGGAAGGAAGGTGAGGAGGAAGAGCAAGAGGAAGGGAGAGAAGAAGAGAAAAGAGGGGGAAGGAGGGGAATGGAGGAGAGGAGAGGGGAGGGGAGGGGAAGGGAGGACAGGAGAGGAAAGGAGAGAGGAGGTGGAGGGTGGGGAGAAGAGAAAAGAGGATATTTGGATAAAGTAAAAATAAAATTGAGATGTGAAATTGAGTCCTGGTAAGTGATACTTGCCCTGAGTGGATCTTTAGGTTCTACTTTCTATTATTGTCTAGAACCGCTGACTTACTTCTGTTTTCTATGAAGCAACCTCTGCTCAGTTGGATATTTACACCACTCTAGTACCTTCAAAGGCTTTCTTTGTAGTGGACTCCCTTTGTAAACTTTGTATACTTTGTCAACTTTGTAAACCCTCAAGGCGGAAAAGTGGCCAGGACCTGGCCTGAAGAGTTCCAGCAGCTAATTCTCTCCCCAAGTAACTGAAGCAAAGGTCATCTCCAGTTCCTCATTGAGACCCATGCCAGATTATGTTAATTTTAGGCGAAAAATTTAAACAAAGGTTCACGAATCTCTGAGTAAGAATACCCACCAATCCCCAAACTTCTCACAGAAACCTACCAATCCCTGTGCATGGAAAACACACCAACCAATGAAATCTCCCAAACACAGAACTTGAGATGCAATCAATCCTTGCCCTGGAAATCTCCACTCTAGAAAGCTCTACCTCCCAAGAACCTCCATATAAACACAGTGCCTTGTCCAGTACCTTAAGGTCTGCTCCCTCCTGGAAGCATAGGCAACTTCTCCTGGATTTATCCCTCCATATCCTGGACCTTCCAATAAATAGTTTTTATGATATTTGCTGCCTGCTGTGACTTTCATGCATAGAAAAGAAGAAGCAATGAAGAGAAGCAAAGAAGGGAAGAGAAGTGGGGGGCTGAGGCACCCAAACTACTCAGCTCAGCTGGAGATATCCTCCCTGGGAGCTGCAAAACCTCTAATGAGGATGTTTCCTCTCAGACCTATGTATTTCCTGACAATGCCTTTCTCGGGATGCCTTAATAGTTGGACACTGTGCCATCTCTGAGCTGTGTTGTTCCTGGCCTTCCGACTCCTTCCCATCCAAACAGGAAGGCCAACACTTCCTAGTGTCTGCTTTCTATTTCCTTCAAAGGTCCCACCATTATCATTATCATGTACTTCCACCCCAGGACTGTCAGCAGGAAGGAGTCTCCTTTGTTCTGGTATCATGAAAACTCAAGAAACTAAGTGATAGTAAGAAATGCATTAGATTTTATTTGGACAGAAGCATGGATGAGTTATGAGGTGAAATATCAAAACACCATAAAGGTATGATTCTAAAGTTTGCCTTTTCTGATAAATTAATAAATATAAAATATAGAAAATTGCAATAATTCCCTCTCATGTTTTGATATCAAACACCCCAAATACCCTAGCCAAAGCTAAATATTGCCATTTTTGTGAATTAGCATCAGTTTCTAGTGAGTTAGCTTCAATTTCTTGATGTTTTATTCCAAATCACAACTAGAAAGTTGAATAAATTAATTTAATTTTTGGCTCTGCTGCCTCAGCTACATGTCTGGAATGTTATAGATTAGAGATCCCATTTCATGGAAATGGAAATTATTTCCATAATTAACTCATTACCTTCAGTGAATCTTACAAGTAGCAACTGTTACAATGACAGCCACTGTTAAGTCCCAAAAGGTCAAAGGCATTCAATACCAAGAATTGGGAGTGCTCTGGGAAAAAGAAAAGAGATTTCTAACTCTATACCTAGTTGATATTTTAAATGTAAGTCTTTGTCAGAAAATTAGAAAACAGACACAAATCTTATAAGAAATTATTTTCTAACAAAAACCTAATTTCACACAAAAGGCAATCAGTTTTCATACAATAAGCTTGTTCTTATCTAAATAACTCTCAAGAAACCTTGAAACTCATTATTTGCTAAAAGCCTCGGGCACCTATAACACCATTGATAAATTTTGAAGTTGAGTAAAATAAAGATAAAGAAGGTTACACTTCTGTTTGTCCTGATATTTTTGCAGGAGGCTGAGCAAAAATTCTGTATGAAACAGGCTCTGTATAGGATTTGATATCTACTTATCAGAAAAGATAACTAAGGGAAGTATTATAAATCATATAGAAAAATCATGAATTTTCCTCCAAATTTGAGGACAGTATACATACACAATTGCATATTATATCACATATAATATCTGGCAAGTTATGTATGGGTGAAATACAGCTCTACAGATTAATTTTTAGATTAATTTTTATGATATCCTCAATGATAAGTTGTATCCTTTGTTTATTATAACTTCTATAAAAAGTAGGAGGGTACAGCATGTTTTCCCTAATCTTCTGTTTAAAAAAAAAGCAATTATAAGCATTGTAGTTTTATTTGTTTTAAATTCTATAGAGATTTGAACTGTAGAGATATAGAAATAGAGATCTTAGTTTGCAGTGTGTTTCATTCCCGTCTACATTCCTTTTAATTACTCTCCTAATCATATAAAGTAGATATCCAAAACAAGAAGTATAACTCTTCTGAAAACCAATTATTATTTGAATATATTTGCTTTATTCCTTCCTAATAATAAAATACTTTGAAAGGAGAGGCTTCATGTCTACACATAGAGCGCTACATAACAAACTTGTGGAGTCAATTGATGCCTTGTCAGATTACCCTTCTTGGCAATCACAAAGGATTTAAAAAGTGTTCCATTGGCTGTGTTTCTGACTTCAGGAAAACAGCCATAGACATGTTAATGTGGAAGTGAAAGCTCATCTGGCCACATCCCTAGAGAAAGAGCTATAACTCCTGAATGTGGAGAGCACGAGATATTTTTCCCCTGGAATGAACTTCAATACTAAGTGAGCAGGCCTGAAACCATATACATAGAAGAAACATATTTCTAAGAAAGTTCCAATAAGTTTACATTATAAAAATATCTAAACTCTAAAAGATGATGCGACTTTCAAACTTTAATTCATAATTCGATGCCATAGTTATTCAATTCTGAGTGAGGTACTCTTTATTTTACATTTACTGATTGAAGGAGAAAGGCATCATGTATCATTCCTTTGCATGAGCTTAATATTCATCCTTGATTTAATGTTTAATTCTGTAATACTCTCAAACACATGTACTCACTCATTGCATATTCAGTTAAATTCTGTGTCTAGGCCAACCAGAAAAGACCATTTCATATATCCTTGGGCTTTTGTTTTATTCTCTTAATATTGAAATGTCAATTGTGTTCATGTATGGAGTTCACTGTAGTATTTTCATACACATTTATCGTGTGCACTCATCATCTCCATCATCCTTCTGAACAGCAACTCTCTCTTCCCAGGTACCTCACAGTGGCAATACAAGTTTTGCATAAGATTTTCTAATACCACCCCTTATTGATCACTCTCACTAACACTCATTGTTTTTCTGTTCTATACTTGTAGAAACATAAGTAGGATCTGACACTTGTTAATAGATAAAACTATTCCATGCTCATTTGTCTTCAGTGTTGCTTCTCTTAATAGAACATGAACTCTGCCTAGACTATTTTATCTCTCACTTCCTATTTTACCCTAAGCATATAATCCCAGTAAATATAGGTATTTTACTTAAAAATGAATGAATTGCTTATAATTTCCACTCAATGTCTTTATTAAAATATCATGAGTATTATACCCATTCTTCTATTTGCAGAATATTACTGTTTAGGTTAGGGGTTGCATCATAACAAATGCAGAATATATTTAGAGCAATAACAATCCTAGTTAATAAACAATTTCATTTTGTTTTCTTATCTTTCAAGTATTTGCATGCATTTCTTTGTGTAAGGGTATGTGTGCTCTTGACACTCACTGTGTATAAATGTTGAAAGTCAATTTAATAGGTTCTAGTCTTTCAACTTTCTATTTGAAACGGCTTAGTCTGCAGCCCAGGCAAGTCAGTAACTCACTGTATGAAACAGATGAACCTCGAAATGTGATCACTCTTCTTCCCTTGCCTCCTAAATGATAGGAATAAAGATGTAAGCCATCCAGGTGGCTCAAAGAAGCCAAACAAAGAAATCATTTCATTTATTAACAAAAGCCAGGTCATACTTAAATTCCTAGAAGTACAGGATAGAATAAAAATAGGTATAGATATAGCTATGGGTAAGGAACAACACTAGAAAAAAGTATGCAAAATTTTAGTGCCATGGCCAGGTTTCTAAACGGAATGAAGTTTGAACATGATTAGTGTACATGGTAAATATGTATGAACTAAACTGAACATTATATAATAATGATTTTGTTTTTTTTGAAAGAACCTGGTGTAAATTTAACAATGCTAAAAGCAGAGAACAGCCAGGAAAGAGGCGTGTGTGTGTGTGTGTGTGTGTGTGTGTGTGTGTGTGTGTGTATGTGTGATGTCAGTATTTTGCAAACTCAAAAGCAGCACTGCTGTGTAGAGTTAACGGGCCACCTGGAACCACATAGCAAGTCCAGATTTTTTAAAAAAAAAAAATAGATGACATCGTTAAAGCAATATACAGCAAACCGGTAGCCAACATCAAAATAAACAGAGAGAAACTTGAAGCAATCCCACTAAAAACAGGGATTAGACAAGGCTGTCCTCTCTATTTATATCTTTTCAATATAGTACTTGAAGTTCGAGCTAGAGCAATTAGAAAACATAAGGAGGTCAAAGGTATACAAATTGGAAAGGAAGAAGTCAAATTATCACTATTTACAGATGACATGATAGTCTACTTCAATGACCCAAAAACCTCCACCAGCAAACTCCTACAGCTGATAAACAACTTCAGCAAAGTGGCTGGTTATAAAATCAACTCAAGCAAATCAGTTGCCTTCCTATACTCAAAGGATAAGCAGGTTGAGGAAGAAGGTAGGGAAAGGACACCCTTCACAATAGCCACAAGCCATATAAAGTATCTTGGTGTGACTCTAACCAAACAAGTGAAAGAACTATATAATGAGAACTTCAGGTCTCTGAAGAAGGAAATTGAAGAAGACCTCAGAAAATGGAAAAATCTGCCATGCTTGTGGATCAGCAGGATTAATATAGTTAAAATGGCCATCTTGCCAAAAGTGATCTACAGATTCAACTCAATCTCCATCAAAATCCCAACTCAGTTCTTCACAGAGTTAGAAAAAGCAATTCTCAAATTCATCTGGAATTACAAAAAACCCAGGATAGCTAAAACTATTCTCAACAACAAAAGAAATTCTGGGGGAATCAGTATCCCTGACTTCAAGCAATACTACAGAGCAATAGTGTTAAAAACTGCATGGTATTGGCACAGGGACAGACAAGTGGACCAATGGAATAGAATTGAAGATCCAGAAATGAATCCACACACCCATAGTCACTTGATCTTCGACAAAGGAGCAGAAAACATCCACTGGAAAAAAGGTAGCCTTTTCAACAAATGGTGCTGGTTCAATTGCAGAAGAATGCAAATTGATCCATTTTTATCTCCATGTACTAAACTTCACTCCAATGGGATCAAGGACCTCCATGTAAAACCAGACACACTGAAACTAATAGAAAAGAAACTGGGGAAGACCCTTGAGGACATGGGCACAGGGGAGAAGTTCCTGAACAGATCACCAATAGCTTATGCTCTAAGATCAAGAATTGACAAACTGGACCTCATAAAATTACAAAGTTTCTGTAAGGCAAGGGACACTGTTAAAAGGACAAAACCAGCAACAATCAAATTGGGAAAGGATATTCACCAACCCTACATCTGATAGAGGGCTAATATCTAATATATACAAAGAACTCAAGAAGTTAGACCCCAGGGAACCAAATAACCCTATTAAAATGGGGTACAGATCTAAACAAAGAATTTTTACCTGAAGAAATTCGGATGGCCGAGAGGCACCTTAAGAAGTGCTCAACATCATTAGTAATTAGGGAAATGCAAATCAAAACAACCCTGAGATTTCACTTTACGCCTGTCAGAATGGCTAAGGTCAAAAACGCAGGAGACAGCAGGTGTTGGTGAGGATGTGGAGAAAGAGGAACACTCCTCCACTGCTGGTGGGGCTGTAAGATGGTACAACCACTTTGGAAATCAGTCTGGCGGTTCCTCAGAAAACTGGACATGACACTTCCAGAGGACCCTGTTATATCTCTCCTGCGCCTATACCCAAAGGATTCCCCAGCATGCAGTAAAGACACATGCTCCATTATGTTCATAGCAGCCTTATTTATAATAACCAGAAGCTGGAAGGAACCCAGATACCCCTCAAAGGAGGAATGGATACAGAAAATGTGGTATATTTACACAATGGAGTACTACTCAGCAATTAGAAACAATGAATTCAGAAAATTGATCTGAAAAATATTATCCTAAGTAAGGTAACCCAATCACAAAAGAATACGCATGGAATCCAATCTCTGATAAGTGGATATTCATTAGCCCAGAAGACCTGAATACCCAAGGCACAAATCGCAAAACAAATGACTCCCATGAAGAAGTATGGAGAGGGTCCTGATCCTGGAAAGGATTGATCTAGCATTGGAAGGGAATATAAGGACAGAGAAAAAGTAGGGAGGTGATTGGAGAATGGATGGAGAGAAGAAGATTTATGGGACATATGGGGAGGGGGGATCCGGGAAAGGGGAAATCATTTGGAATGTAAACAAAGAATATAGAAAATAAAAGTATTTAAAAAAATAGATCATGTCAGTTACGCACTTAAAAAATCAAACAGATAAATGTTGGGAGCAGAATAAAAGACAAATGAATAAGATGTTTATTGTTTATTTTCACGATTTTGCCACTTATGATGATGGGTGTTTCACAAATAGTGCTGCCTAGGGTTATAAACACAACTATATACAAAGTGCAGTTAATGAGTAACGAAAATACATGTTAGCTAACTTGCAGTTGGTGTTCTTTGTCTCATCACTATAATCAAATTTCACTTACAATCCTAGCTTTCCTTAAAAATATAAATCCTCTATTTGCATAGTTCTCTTTTTCCTTAGTAATGATGATTAAAATGTAAAGAACTCCCAAACCTTAACAGAGTATCTTAATATATTTATCTTAACAATCCACATTTGAGGTCAGTATGATGGCTCAAAGGGAAATGTGCTTGCCCCCAAGTCACACAACCCAAGTCCAATCCCTAGAAATGGTCATCAAACTAAACATGCCCTGGCAACTGAGTGTACCACCATCATACCTACTTTAATATATTCAGCATACTGCAAAGACAGTAACTGCATACATGTACTAATATCCATCTAATTGAAATGAGAATAATAAAATCAAACACACTGATGTCATTTCCATGCTTTTCATAATTACTCAGCACTAAGATGTCTGTGACTTCCTGTAATTATCTCTCCTACAAAGCAAAACTTCCTTTATAAGTGGTGAAACTACACAGTCTGTATGTATAAGTACAAATATATATGTTGTAACAATATATGAACTTTTAAACGTTTGTTCATAATTGCTGAAAGATATTGTGTAAATTGGGTTTTGTCATGGAATATCTTGCTTTCTCCATCTATGGTGATTGAAAGTTTTGCTGGGTATAGTAGTCTTGGCTGATATTTGTGTTCTCTTAGAGTCTGCATGAGATCTTCCCAGGATCTTCTAGCTTTCATGGTCTCTGGTGAGAAGTCTGCTAAATAAAATAGGCATGGAATTCATTTCTCGATATGTACTAGTTCTATGTTGCTTTTGTTTTAAAATTCCCCAGTGGTGAAAGCATCAGATAACTGTTTGCACGGATCTTCAATCCACATATCAACAGTTTAAAATATCTTTAGAAGTTGAATGTATCATTGTTTTCAATGTTTAAAAATTGTTTAACAGTATCCAACAGATGCTTTCCATCTTCAAATTTTTCAATGTGTTTTCTTTGCCAAACCCTCCAGAGAAATAAATATAATTAAGGGCTTAATTTAAAAAGATACTCTTGGTCAGTATTTTCAATCTAATTAGAGGACACATTTAGACTTATTCTCCAGATTCCTGATATATTTCTAAATGTTAATAAAATAAAGCAATCATCTCTGCATTATTTTTAAAATGTGTTTGCTTTCGGTGTGTGGGGCAGGTTGGATGTAGATATGTGCATAGCTCGTGCATGTGCAGAGCTCAGAGGACTGTTGATGTGTGGCTCTTCTTTCCTTTTCCCATGTGTGTTAAGGGATCAATTTCAAGTCCTCAGTCTTAGCTGTAAGCACCATTCCCTGCTGAGCCGTCTTACTAGTTCTCTCTTCTCTTGAGTATTTTACCATATGCCACAGTATCACATTTTATTTAGTTTCCTCAAGAAAACTATCAATATTAATATATTAGAATAACTGACACTTAAGCTTCACAGAGATTGGGAATTTCGCTGATGATAAATATTAGTTTCTTCAGAAATTATAAGACAAATATTGAAATAATGATTCAAAGTTGCTAAATAATTATTCAAAATTATATTACAATGAAAAGAATATGAGTCATCTTAAGTATGAGAAAACATCATTCTTCAAAGAGTACACAGGTTCTTTAAAATACTACTGATTCCAAGGTTTTACAATTCAGCAGTATTACTTTTGGATTTGCATAATTCCAGAGAACTTTGAAAAGTATTTTATTCTCTTTAATAACCTCAAGAAATATACCTCAATAGCAATGCAGTGGCAATGTAACAACAAAGTAAGAAATGTAGGATAAGTCAGAACAAAAAGTTACAATTCTCCTGGTAACATTATATTAGCACTATTCTATAGCCTGCCCAATAAAATATGCATTTAGGATGCTAACTGGTAATTTACAATACGACATATTATATATATTGAATGAGGATGTTAAAATCCCCAGGGAAACCTTACTTTATCTGGCTTTGCATTAGTAAGTCTTAAATTAATAACATTCACAATTAGAAAGTTCTAGTCTATAGCTGCAGTCATTCTATTCCTGTTTATCTTTTCCTTTAACATCTTTCATGGATTGACTACCAAATGGAGTACAAAACAGTTAGAAATATGTTGAGATAATGTTTTATACATTATATTATTAGCCCCCTCATTTTTCTAGCATAATGTTCTGCTATTAGCATATTTTATGATAATATGGTAACTGCATTTGATAGAAGAACAAATGAGAAAGAAATCCTTGCCAGTTGATGATCCAGATGCAATGCTTCTATTCTTGAATTTTAAGTAAAAAATTTATGTACGTATTTAAATAATGATGAGTTGAATTCACGCAATGCCATTGTTTACGAATCATGGGACATAGGCAATACTGGAGGGACTCGTAATCATTAGGGCTTCCTGCTTCCAGCTGAGAACAAGATTCCATGCCACAAACTCCACCTAGCTAACTCAACTACAAGGAAACATTCAAATAAACACATATAGCTTCTGATCTATCAAAGTATTTGTTTTACAGCTCTTTTGTTATAGCATTCCCCACTAATGTATACCAAAACACATGCAAATAAAATTAATATTACATTTGTGTGATCCTTGAGTGATCCTTAATAAATCTAAGGAAGACCAGAATGAATTCATAGTGTGACTTTAAACACAGGGTAATTTATTCCTGAATTACATGATATAACTTTACATCTATATAAAAAAAGGTAAGTGTATGGGAACTGGCTATTTTTTTCCAGAAAGCTTTCCATCCAAAATAATTCTATCTTAATTCTGCAAATTCGTTTGCGAAGAAATTAGAGTTGGCAATAGTAAAAGTCACATTTATTTTCAGTAAAATTAAGACTGAACGCTTATATGTTGTGTTTCCTGCCAATGCTACTATAAATAGACATCAGTATAGCTGCTACGTTGTATTCCTTGTTCTCCTCCCTATGATAACTGATATGATCAGACAGAGTAGATAAAATGCATCCACTGTTGGTAGAGTACATAGACTGTGATTGAAAGAAGCTTCCATCAGGGCATAGCTGTGTATGCATTTAATCCCAGCACTCAGGAGGCAGAGGCAGGTGGATCTCTGAATTCAAGGTCACCATAGCCTACAAACAAGTTCCCGGACAGCCAGGGATATTCACAGAAACTCAGTATTTTCTTTAGGCCATGGTATTGTGTAAGTTATTTGATATAAAGATAATTATTTATGGTTCTCGCCATGCTTCTAATATAAGTCTATTTCTAGGCTCTATAAAGTACTCTTAAAATAATTTTTAAGACTAAATAAACTGTAATCCTTGGTCATTGAACTTTCTAGACATTCTCAATGCATTCCAACATAGGAATATGTGTATAACAAGATTTCTGAAGTAAAATTCAGTGTTTGTATATTTAAACATAATCAAGGTTTCCAAAACCTAATTGACCCATAAAGGTTGAGTCATGAGTGAATCTATGTGGGAGAATGATTTCCTTTGCCATTTTTGGAGCTTTTTTTCAATGTGTGGTTGTTCCTAACCTTGTTTTCTTCACCTGGGCTCAAATCTGTTATATCAGCCCTTCCTTTCAATGTGTCCGGTTCATACTTTACACTCTCTTATCCTTCTATGTATGCCCTTTTATGAACACTTTTCGTTCTTCCAAAATTTTGTTGTCTTCTAATGAAAATCTTGATAATTCCATGGCAATCAAGAGAGACTAAGCAGTGGTTCTCAACCTGTGGATCACGACCTTCTCATAGCTCTCATATATTAGATATCCTGCATATCAGCCTTTTACATTAGGATCCAAAGCAGTAACAAAAATTACAGATCTTCACCAATCCTACATCAGATAGAGGGCTAATATCCAATATGTATAAAGAACTCAAGACGTTAGACTCCAGAAAACCAAACAACCCTATTAAAAATGGGGTACAGAGTTAAACAAAGAATTCTTACCTGAAGAACTTCGGATGGCGGAGAAGCATCTTAAAAAATGCTCAACTTCATTAGTCATTAGGGAAATGCAAATCAAAACAACCCTAAGATTTCATCTTACACCAGTCAGAATGGCTAAGATTAAAAATTCAGGAGACAGCAGGTGTTGGAGAGGGTGTGGAGAAAGAGGAACACTCCTCCACTGCTGGTGGGGTTGCAAATTGGTACAACCACTCTGGAAATCAGTCTGGCGGTTCCTCCAAAAACTGGGCACCTCACTTCCAGAAGATCCTGCTATACCACTCCTGGGCATATACCCAGAAGACTCCCCACCATGTAATAAGGATACATGTTCTACTATGTTCATAGCAGCCCTATTTATAATTGCCAGATGCTGGAAAGAACCTAAGTATCCCTCAACAGAAGAGTAGATGCAAAAAATGTGGTATATCTACACAATGGAGTACTATTCAGCCATTAGAAACAATGAATTCATGAAATTCTTAGGCAAATGGATGGAGCTAGAGAATATCATACTAAGTGAGGTAACCCAGACTCAAAAGGTGAATCATGGTATGCACTCACTAATAAATGGATATTAACCTAGAAAACTGGAATACCCAAAACATAATCCACACATCAAATGAGGTACAAGAAGAAAGGAGGAGTGGCCCCTGGTTCTGGAAAGACTCAGTGAAACAGTATTCAGCAAAACCAGAACGGGGAAGTGGGAAGGGGTAGGTGGGAGGACAGGGGAAGAGAAGGGGGCTTACGGGACTTTCGGGCAGTGGGGGGGCTAGAAAAGGGGAAATCATTTGAAATGTAAATAAATTATATCGAATTAAAAAATTACAGTTATAAAGTAGCAACAAAAACAGTTGTATGGTTGGATCATCACAACATGAGGAACTGTATTAAAGGGTCACAGCATTAGGAAGGTTAAGAAGCACTGATGAATGGAAATGTACAGGCAAAAAGAAAATACTTACACTAGAAATGAATTATGCTAGAAATGCATGGTAAAAACTATCACAAATCTGGAGACTATGTTGTACAAGCTCTGTATTTATTTTACTGATTAAGACACACATGCCCCTGAGAAGACACTATCCAGCTTATAGCAGAAAGAAAAGACTGGGATAGATAAGAGCTAAGTTGGAAACATTTCAGGTGAGTTGAATTAAGAACCTTGCTATGTAAGAATAAAGAAGCAAGTTTGATTTCCTGAACATATGTTAGCATACAGTTGTAATCACAGGGTGAGTGAGTGGAAACAGGGAGAAAGTACGGGCCAATTTGGTGTGCTTCAGGTGTCACCAAGAAATCCTGTCTCAAAAAATTCTTGAGTGACTCTTACAAAAATGAAACCCAATATATATCTCTAATACCTACAAACAGAAACACATACCTTCATCTAAACTTGAATATCTGTTTATAGCCATTCATGGGAGTGCACAGACATGAACACTCAGGATCTGAAGGTTTTTAATGGAAATTAACATCAATTGTTGAAATTTTTTAGAATCTTAAGTTTCAATTAGAAACATTTAACAACCATTTGAAGTATTATTACTTTTTAAAATAATTTTATTTGTTTACATTCCAAATGATTTCCCTCTTGCCAGTTAGCCCTCCACATCCCATCCCCCTTCTCCCCACTCCCTTTTACCTCTATGAGGGTGCTACTCCACCCACTTACCCACACCTACCTTACCACTCTAGCATCATACTATGCTAGGGCATCAAATCTCCACAAGACAAAGAGCCTCCCCTTCCATTGATGTCAGATAAAACCATTCTCTGCTACATATGTATCTGGAACCATGGAGCACTCCACATCTTTGGTTGGTGGTTTAGTCCCTGGGAGCTCTGGGTGGTCCCTTTAGTTGATATTGTTCTTCCTATGAGATTATAATTCCCTTCAGCTCCTTCAGTCCTTCTACTTGTTCTTCCATTGGGATCTCCAGGTTAAGTCCAATGGTTGGCTGTGGGTATCTGCATCTGTATTAGTCAGGTCCTGGTACAACTTCTCGAAACATCGATACAAGGCTCCTGTCAGCAAGTACTTTTTGATATCAACAATAGTGTCAGAGTTGACTGTCTACAGATAGGATGGATCCCTAGGTGGGGTAGTCTCTGGATGGTCTTTCCTTCAATCTCTGTTTCATTTTCTGTTCCTATCTTTCCTTTGGCCAGGAACATTTCTGGGTTAAAGTAGTTTATTTTTTTTAACTGTTAAAACTGTTAACTTAGGATTCAGCATTTAAAAATGCATCTGTCTTGCTTAAACTTATAAAATTTATTAAATATAGGAAGATTATCTGAGAATTTGCTAACTTTGTGTGTATGATTTTCTGAACTACAGATTTAATTTATATACATTTATATACTAATTGTGGTGTTTAGGATTTACCTCTAGACTTTGAATACATTTGCAAAGTACCATCACTGACTTTCTACACTAAACCTTTAAATTTTCAGTAAAAAATCTTGCTGTGTCCTATCATGGCCTCCAACTTTGAACTATTATAACTAATCTTCCAATGTAGGGATTTGAGCCATGCATGTTACAGTAAATTTTAAAACTCTAAAAACAGAGCAATGACTAGTTTTTAAAAAATAAAATAAGCATGTCTTGAATATTTGAATTATTCAATTAAAAAACACACAGTTGTTATAATCATTTCAACTGATAAATAGTAATAAAAAATCAAACAAAACAAAACTTGACTTTTTTTCAGAGTAAACAAACATTCAAATTAGTAACAGGTAAGCATGGGACAGCTTCACAGGTAGGAGAGGGAAGTCACTTGGATTTCCACTGGAAAATGCATCTGCGTATATATACATACATATTTGTATAAATATAAATTATTTTGCATTGCTATCTGTTATCTACAATTTTCAGAATTGTGAAGTGGCTTAAAGCCTTTACTATATTGTGGGAGTGGCTGGCCCTTAGTATTTACAGCCTTGCCTACAGCCAAGGGAAGAAGATTGAGCACATCATACACACAAAGGGCTGTGAATCTTGGAGACTATCTGTAAAGTCGTCCTATACTGATACCATAATCAATTTCACATGCTTTAAGTAGTTATTTAAATTTCTATAAACTGTTAGCATGCATTTTAAGGACTTTTTTTTCCAGGCTAAAGTTTTCCAAATACAGTAAGAAATTTTCCACTGGAAAATTGAATTACTGACTTCAAAGAAAAAGAAACAGCTTTGAAATAATGATCAGGAAATAAGTCTTCAATTTATTTCCAACCTGAAATTTTAAATCTCTACTCTATTGTTTTAAAACATGGATTGGTTGATTTTTTTTATCCTTGTTTGTA
Organism: Apodemus sylvaticus; assembly: GCF_947179515.1. Taxonomy (NCBI): domain Eukaryota; kingdom Metazoa; phylum Chordata; class Mammalia; order Rodentia; family Muridae; genus Apodemus; species Apodemus sylvaticus. Next base: position 50,129,546 of record NC_067489.1, read on the forward strand.
ATTCCCTATCAATAAAAGTATTTTCTGAATTATATTTCTTTTAAAGTTTATATATAAGCAGAGCTTTTTTCTCTCACATTCTATGGGCAACATTCACAGGTATAGATGAGAATACTGAAGGGTATGATATTATAACAATGCATATACATGATAAGCAATGTAGTTTTAGTAAAATCCAAGCAAGCAAGCAAATAAACAAAAAAAACTTCCTGCTATTCTCAAAATCTTTGTCAATATCTTTCTGTAGAATTTAACAAGGGTATCATCCTGAGTATGCCACATTTCTTCAGCCCTCTCTAATCATCTGAAGCATACATTTTGCTCCAATTAAAATGCAAATTTTATTGGCAACAGAGTGGAGAAAATTTACTCCAAAGAAATGTATCACCAATTGGCAAAGTTTGTCACATGGTTTAATCTTGAAGCCATAATTGCAAAATTACATTATTGAAGTTGAAGGAACTATTACAATATAGTTTATTTAAGATGTCTGAAAATTTTCATTGTGAATGCTAATTTGTCACCAAACTAATTTGGGAATTGGTAAAAGAAACATGAACATTTTCATGGAATTTGCAGTATAATTTGATCATTTGCATAATAATCTTTGCAAGGGTGTAGTGCCTGCTTATAAAAGACCATTCTAGGTGGGCTTGTAGACTGCTTACACCTCGAATAGAGGGCAAAGGATTGCCAAGAGGGAACTGCCTTTTTAGTACTTGGTTTTCAGACATGCTATGGTATATAGGCTGAAGGCTAGAGAAGGGTCTTCATCTCTGTTCTGTAAATGCTGTGAAGTTCCTTCCTATTGAGGGAGGTATGCCCACATCCTTGTAAGGAATCCCTCACTAACTCTGTAAGGAAGCCAAAATATTCATTGGTTTCCCAGAGTGTTCTTTGGCAGAATCATGCCTTTGTTTTTCCTTGTAAATGTCAGAGAAAAAGGTAGACATTACTATGTCTCCCTTGGGGATGAAATTTCAGCAAAACATATATTTGATTTTACCATTGGGGATATGGAGATATCATGACAAGTCTACTCCCATATAGCACAAAACAGAGACAAGGTGGAAGACAGAAATGAATTGTGAAATGAAATATGCCTTCTGAAATTTCAGTGAAATAATGTTTAAAGTCATATCTATTTTTTTCTGACTGCCAGCTTTGTGTCTCTAAAGCTTGGAAAAGTCACATTCAATCATTCTTCAGTATCCGTTATCATATGCAATTGTAGTGTTTAAATACTTCCATTTCTTGGGTCATGTAGGCACTTTGGGTTAGTGTTTTATACTTGGATTTATCTTTCCTTCAGCATTTAACATGGTTCAGAATTGAGCAATTGTCAAAACAATGAATTTCTGGAGGCTATAGAATGTTTTTCTTTTTCTCTTTGCAGAAGCCTGAGTATTGTTAACATCAGTAGGAAAAAGATTTACAGAGAAACACAAAGAAGTGCAGTCTTTGTTCTTTATATAGCAGCCAGTAGTTCTTTTAATTTACTATTGCAATAAAATGAGAAATGATAACACTTTTCTTAAAAGGGAAAACATATTTTCTAATAGTGGTAATATTTTTAATCACAAATACCACTTACACAGCATGATCCCAAATAAATGTATCAGAGTATTTTACTATGTGAGTGATTGTCTAAGCTCTCAGTAACCAACTGTAGGGAGAGCAGATGGTCGGAGTTTATATCTTTTGTGCTTCTCTGTTATTGATGTGGATTATATGAGAAGATAATTGGCAGGGTTTTGCACATAATTGATATAAAATACTGTTTAGGCTCTTCTCCTATTGGTTAACTTTCTAGGACATCTGGGAAACAATCTCCTGGATTACATCAGAAAAGACATAACTTTCTATCAACTGTCCCAAAATGTATTAAAATGCTTTATAATTATTCATTAATTTCAGGGAAAAAAATTCACCTTGATTTTCGAAAAGAAAAATGCTTGATTTGAAATTGAGGAACTTCTAGTTAAAAAGAAAAGGAAATGTATTTGTTTTGTCTTTATGTAAATGAGTAGGAGAATAGGTAACTGTACAAATCCAATTTAGAGGTAAAGTAAACAAAACAGTATGTCATAGCCCACTTTATGGCACGTGAGATTTCTCCATAAATATCACTCTTTAACAGAGTATATCATAATGAATTGGCATGCATCACTCTTTGTCTTTTGAGGCTTATGAAACACTGGTAAATGTGTGAATGATGGTAATCTTCAAAACAGCAAACAGAGGACAGAAGCACCTATTCAAGCTGGTGACATATGCTGTTTAGTTATCGCATCTTCCCTAATGTACTTATTATTCCTTGTAATTACTGAACTTGAGTGTTTTCCACCGATAACGTACTGTTATTATCATATTTTACCAACTCATAATTCTATGTCTCTTGAATTGCAATGTTTCTTCTGTTCATTTTCTGACTTGACTAAATGTCATGTTGTATTCAGGAGTGGCAACTAAAGGGGATAGTGGCCATAGACAGATGTTTGACATTGTTTATATACATATTTTGAAAGGTACAATGGCAGAATGTAGAGAAACATGTATCTTTATGGCTACTCTCATGCTAGACATAAAGTTGCAAAAAATGTAATACGCTTGGTTTCTTTAAAATCTAATAACATGAAGTTTTATTAATAGATTAATAGAAGGAAATGTATATTCACTGAACAGGTTATGACTGAGATACTTGAAATTATTTGACAACACTATTATGATATGTCATGTCTAGTCTAATGTTATAAGTAATAAGGAATGTCATTATAGGTAATATGCAATTATAGTTTATATGTGTACTATGTGAGCATCTTTACATTTATTTTAACCACAAAAATGTGGTTAGGCACTAATCACAGAGTTCTGACTTTGAAGGATACTGTTGAAACACATAAAAACTTCTAGACCCTTGTCGTATACATCGTTTCTCTTTCTCTCTAGAATCTGCTTATTCTTTCTTCTCACTAAGTCCTACTTAGTTTTTACTTCCTTAAGATTTCTTTCAGGAGCGGAGACAACCTTAAAGTACAGAAGTTTTTACCTTTCAGATATAATATTATCTTTGGTTAACTTCTTTTTCTCTCCTTTGTTTAGTTTCTAAATATTATACAATTTTGCGTTATCCTTAGCCATTCACAAAACCAGCAGATTTTCTTCAGAAAATCTGTCTATAGAATAATGCTTTTAATGTATAATATTTCATTTAAAATTCATCAAGTGTAGAAAGGATGGAAAAATGTGAATTAAAATCTAGAAAGCATTATGGCCAGTAAAAATAAAATATCATGCAGGAGGATAGTTGGTCACACACAGATGGATGCATATATGAAAATAAGCAACATAAAATGTGATTCCCAAATTATGGACTATTTGATAGCTCCTCTGAAGAATGGTCCTCAGAAGCCTAGGCAAGAGTCAGTTTTTTGTTTGCTTGGTCTTTTCCCCAATGTTTCTAGAAACTAAAATATAGAGCATCAAGTCACAATGATGAATGAAAATTAAATGCTAGTTCTTCATTTCTATAAAACTGTTCATTCTCCAGCTTTCAACAAAATCAACAAAAATGATGGGAAGGGACACAGAAATGTATACGAACGCACAGTTTGGTAAGATTTGTGAGTTTCTCGTGAATATCTGCAACATGTTTCAATTTCTTGTCTCTTTATCCTTTTCTTAAACTTAAAATAAATCTTTTGCTAATTCATATTCTATACCCTCTTCTCCTTTCCTTTATAAAACTTCTGAGAAAACAACTTCTCTAGCTACTTGAATTAAGAATGCTAATTATGATCCCCAAAAACTTAAGTGCAGGAGAGTGTCTGTATGTAGCTTCTGGGAACCTGCCCCCAGCTGGTTCTGATTGGTTAATAAAGATGCCAACCCCTAAATGCTGTGGAGGACAGACAGAGGCAGGATTTTAGGATTTCCTGGGGTTGGGACCAGGAAGAAGAGAAGAGGGCATTCTGCCCTGCTGGGCTTGTGTGGAGTCGAAGAAAGATGCCAGGCCTGAGAATGGTGAAGAACAGAGAGACTTAGTTGCATGAGAATGAGCTGGGAGAGCATGGTTCAGAGGACTGCTACATCGGGTTCAGAGCATCCAAGACAGAACAAAGGATTACTAGGTAGTAACTCAATTAGCCCCACGGTGGTTAGTGGACCAGCTAATGTGCTATTCAAGGCATATTAAAATATAAAGGTTGTGTGTGTCTCTTTCATTCGGGAACATAAACCATAGAGGTGGGTAGTGAAATCCGCCTCTGCATTTATTACCAATTTATTAATTCTATAAATTTCTATTTATTCACTTAAATGTAATTTTATATATATTTTAAATGTATGTACATTCAGTGTTTTTAAGCCATTCTGGAAGGAGAAAGTTTATTTATTTATTTATTTATTATTTATTTATTTATTTATTTATTTTTAACCAAGAAACAAATCTATAAAAGGGCCCTCAAAAATTGTCCAGATTGCTTCAACTTACTGTAAACACTAGGAAATGTTGCTCTCAAAACTCAAATTTTTCCTGTTAACATTTGATCTATGTCTGATATTTCCCATTTTCTTTGTGGCCTTTGCTTCAACTTGGAGTCTCACCTCTTCACCTGAAAATCTCTGTAGCAACTTAAGCACAGTGAGTTCAGACTCAATTCCTTATCACCACCACCACCCCAGATCCTGTTTCAAGCATTATATTACCTAAACTCTTCTAAGCCTATCTGAAATTACATACTTATAAACTTTTCTCTTTCCCAGCAATTGCTAATATCAGAATAACTATACTTAAAAATTTAACGTAACATCCCAACAGTTACTTATAATTTATACTTCTGCAGAATTAAATAATAGAAATGGATTTCTTTTTAAAACAGCAATTGATTACAAATTAAGGTATTTAAATTATGTATAATTTTAGACAATATTTTTGGTTATTAATAACTGTAATATTAGAATGTAATTGCCAAATAAGAATTTGTTTCTATTCTTAAAAATTGTAGCAGTTAAAGTAACAAGTAAATAGGGGACCATGTGTAGCTTACATGTTATGAAATAGAAGTAAAAGCTCCATCTGCTCTTTCTCTGGGAAACACATACTGCTTAGATTTACAACTAAATTGAAAATTACTTCTCATTTCAAATATATAAAGAAACCGCTCTATGAGCATTTTCAGTTGCTCTTCACATAGATAAAACATTTTAAATTATCTTTAACCTTTTCTTACAGTCCAGTTCTCCTTCCCCATCTCCAAGAGTGTGTCCCAATGCCACGACCCCACAATACCTCCGCATTCCCTGGGCCTCAAGTCACTCAAGGGATAAGTGCATCTTCCATCCCTGAGAATAGTACAGGCACACTGCTATATGTGTGTCATGGCCTCGAATCAGCTAGTATATGCTGCCTGTTTGGTGGCTTAGTGTCTGAGAGATCACAAGGGTCCAAGTTAAATGAGACTGATGGGCATACTATGATGTTGCCTTCTGCCTCAACTTCTTCCAGCCTTTCCTTAATTCAACTACGGGGGTTCACAGGTTGGGTGTAAGTATCTGCACGTGACTCCTTTAGCTGTTTGGTAAACCTCTCAGAGTACAGTCACGCTTAGGCTCTGCTCTATAAGCATACCATAGGATCAGTAATAGCGTCAGACCTTGGAGTCTCCCCTTGAGTTGGATTCCAATTTGGGCTTGTCACTGGACTTCCTTTCCCTCCTTTCCTGAGTCTCTTCTCAATTTTTGTTGCTGCAGTTCTTCTGGACAGGAACAATTCTGGGTCAGTGTTTTTGACTGTGGCATAGCAACCCCATCCTTTCACAGGATGCCCTGTCTTTCTCCTGGATGTGGATTATACAAGTTCCCTTTCCCTATTATTGGGCATTTCATCAAAGTTTCCTCCCCTGAGTCCCGAATATCTTTCAACATCCAGGTATTTGGTGCATTCTAAAGGGTTCCCCTACATCCTACCTCCTGATTGCCTGTTTCTATTCTTTCTGCTGACCCTCAGGGCTTCATTCCTGTTCCCCCACCCTCCCCCAATAATTGATCATGTTTTCCTTTTCCCCTCCCTGTCACCTCTCCCACCCAGGTCCCTCCTTGCTTCTGCCCCCAGTGCACCCCTATGATTGCTTTCTTCTCCATTCCAAGTGGGATTGAGGCAGCCTTACGTGGGCCCTTCAGCTTGTTGAACTTCTTGAGTTCTGTGGATTGTATACTGAGTATTCTGGACCTTTTGGGCTAATATACACCTATTATTGAGTATATAACATGCATGTCCTTTGGGGTCTGAGTTACCTCACTCAGGATGATATTTTCCATTTCCATCCATTTGCTTGCAAAACTCAGGATGCCCTAGTTCTTAGTAGCTGAGTGATAATCCATTATGTAAATGAACCATATTATTTTGTGTCCATTTCTCTATTGTGGGACATCTGGGTTGTTTCCAGCTTCTGGCTATCACAAATAAGGCTGCTATGAATATAGTGAGACACATTACCCGGTGGTATTGTGGAGCATCTTTGGGTATATGTCCAAGAGTGGTATAGCTGGGTCTACAGGGAGGTCTATTTTCAATTTTCTGAGGAACCTCCAGATAAATTTTCAGAGTGATTATACCAGTTTTCAATCCCACCAGCAATGGAGGAGTGTTCCTTTTTCCACATTGTCACCAACATGTGCTGTCACCTGAATTTTTGATCTTGGCTATTCTAATTGGTATAAGGTGGAAGCTCAAGTTAGTTTTGATTTGCATTTCCCTGATGACTAAGAACACTGGGCATTCCTTTAAGTGCTTCTTGGCCATTTGCGATTCCAGTGTTGTGAATTCTCTCTTTAATCTATACCCATTTTTTGATTGATTTGTTTGTGGTTTTTTGGAGGTTAGCTTCTCGAATTCTTTGTATATTTTGGATATTAGCCTTCTATTGGATGTGGTGTTAGTGAAGACATTTTCTGAATCTGTAGATTGAATATTTGTCCTATTGACTCTGTCCTTTGCCTAACAAAAGCCTTCCAGTTTCATGAGGTCCCATTTATTGGCTTTTAAAAATTGTCTGTTGATGAAAATATTGATATCACAAAATCTGATTTTAGCTATTAGCTCCAGATCAGTCACAGTAGTTTCATGGCTCAGTATTAACATATTAATTATTCTACACTGGACAACAAATAAACTGAGACCAACACAAAATTTTGGAAAAATATAGTTTAATGATAAAATTAAAATTTGTATCTATTAGTAATAAACATGATATTAGGTAAAATAAATTTGAAGTGATTTATTTTATTCTTTTAGATCTACCTTTAATGTTCCAGTTTCACATTTTTCCACCCAAGGTATTCAATTTTTATTACTTAAATTCTCTTGAAAGTAGGGAAGCCCTGCATCATGATCACCTACAATGGGGGACACGCTGTTAAACAAAGGGGATACTTTCTCTCCCAACAGCTATCAAATGCCAATAGTTCTTCATTAGTCTGTTTAGTAATATTTATTCCTGTTAAGTGTTATGATTTCATTAACTATGTACAAATTCACAATTATCTGCAACAGTAGTCTTTTTCATAAAGACAATCATCTTGTATATAATACTCAATTGATAGATATATATTAATATATAGTTTCTTTATAAATATGAGGATATGAATACACACACATATACATATATAAATAATTTCTCTGGTAATTGCTAAACTATAAAATAAAGTCAAGTCAGATCACTCAACTTAATGATGATAGGTTTCAAAATATTTTTTTCTTTGGGGAAAGTCAGAGATAAAGTGTGTTTATGTTAGAATTAGTCATAAAACTCCATTCTCTATATTGGTGAATTTAGGAGCAAATATTTAAGAGAATATACACTCTATCTTTTGTTTTTCATTGCACAAATATTTCAACATGTCTATTTGGTCTTAAACTATACAGCTCAATTGGTTTCATATGTCTGAATCAAATATTTTAAATTATTACTTACTTTATTAAGTTGAGCCTGGAAAATTACATGATATTATCCTTACACACAAATCTACCCTTTTCCTCTAATGTCTGAATCCAGAGATAACTTTGTGTGGAAAGATTCAGTAACACAATAATCTCCCTAGCTTATATTGAAATCCAGTCTTCTCCTCAAAAATGCTTGGACTCTGAAATCCATTTTTCAAGGTTTTCTTTTCTTAAATTTACTTCTAGAGGCTGTGTTTAGGACATGGCTGCCTGCTGTCTGTGCTATAGCATTTAGGTGGTATAGTTAAGGGAACCATGCAGAGTTAAACCAGAAAAGTTGTCTTAAATCAAAGGATTTCACAAAGCCAAAATTTCAGAAATGAAGCTGAGTTTATAAGCTACAAAATGTTATGAACTGTGTTCTTTCCCAGAATAACTTTGAGAAGGTCAATAATTTTAGAAAATTCAGCTTATATTCTATCTATGATAAAGAATATCTGATCACTGATATCAGAATTAGTGTCTCCTGTGTACAATAATAAAATGCTGGAATTTTTCTGTATGAAAATTGCCATTACATTGCATAGTAAAATAATGTGCATGATTAATTATCAATTATGTATTTCTCATTTACATTTAGGTCTCTTGTCTTTAACATATTCAGTAATAAATAACAGATACTCTGTGTGCTTTTGTTAAAGAAATGAGAATATTAAATATACCAAGCATAAAATTTTGTAAACATCAAGGGCTGAAGTATTGTACAAAGAACTAAAACCATGAGATTTTATACAGAAGTTATAGGTTAGAATGGAAGGACACCTCTAGTTAGCACTGTCTGACTGACTATAAAACAGTACTTATTGCTTATCTCACAGAAAAGCTATATTTATAAGGCAAGAACATGGCATATCATTAAAAGAGTCATCATGGAGTAGCTATTATGTGGCCTAGCATTGGGGTGTGTGAAAGGACTGCATGGAACAAAACCAGAAGTCTTGGCAAGGAGACTATGGATAGCAAGTTAAGAAATAAATACTATAATTAGAAGTCGTGATAAGAATGGAGCAAAATGATAGTATGCATGAAATTCAAATGCCTACAATGGCTTGGCAGGCACAGAGTAGGACTCCAATGATTATGTACTCAGTGACAAGCAAATAATAAGGATATTGAGTCATTGAAGAGAATGTCCAAAGAAATTACATTTAACATGCATACTGATGTGAAAAGGAGAAATTAAAAAATAACAAATAACAAAAAACAACAGAAAAAGAGAATCAAGCTCAAAAACAATTGACATTACACATAACGTAGTAAACTTAAAACTAAGAAGAATGACCAATGTGGCTCCCTGGGTCCTCTGGCTAAGAGAGAGTGAAAGTCATGCACATATATTGTGAACACATTTTTAAAAGGGAAGCTTGCAGGATATTAGCAAGCAGGGAAAAACTCATATTTTCAAAACCATACCTGGACTGTTTTTTAAGATATGTTTTTATTTTTATTTTATGGGTGATGCATGTATGCCATGTGATTGTGGTTACTGTAGAGGTCAGAAAGAATATATCAGATACCCTGGATCTGGAGTTCTAGTTGGATATAAGTCAAATGATGTGGCTTCTGAAATTTAAATCTTCATCATCCACAAGAACATCAAGTCTTATTAACATGGAGACATTTTTTCAATCCTCTATGGTTGTTTTGAAACAAAAGTTTTAGATTACAGAAGATTAAAATGTGAACGCTTAAACATTCATGAAAATAAAATTGTTTTTTTAGAATAGATATGAAGATGAAGAAAATAAATGTAAATCAGTAAGTTGGAGGTGAGTTCGTGAGCAAGTTTAAAGCTTAGGTTGAAGTAGTACATACATTGTGTGCACATGTATGTGTATGAGTGTGTGGGGTGTGTATGTGAATTGACACATAGAACATTGGACAGCTTCTGTATTTTTAAAATATCAAGATAAATTTAGAGTTAATAAAATATCATTAATGGTGCTTAATGATAGTCATGCCTTCTTATATCATGATCCTTGTATTTATAAGTTTGCTTTCCCTCAATCAAAAATATTTTATTAATTTTAAAAGGTAGAATGCTAAGATTAACCCCTGATGTCATAAGGCATCATGCAAACTCTAAAGCAAAGAGGCAAGCCACAGTTCCATTCAGAGAGACGACCATGGGCCAATTTAAAGGGTTAGTTTAATTAACCAGAAGTAATAGTCATCCCTCAGACTCATTGCTGAAGAAGCTCACCTTTTCTTTGTTCACCCTCTGACTGATTCAACTCAGCTGTTCTGGCTCAAACTCTTTCCCATGCTAACTGATTTAAATTGACTTCTCTCAGAGTGAATTGTTCTACTTGATCTCAAACTCTGGCAATCTATTCCCATTTTCGCCTCTTTATTCTTTAGCTCATTCACCTGCAATCTGTGTTTGTGTAAAACTCTCCAGTTTAAACAACTCACTCTCTCTCTCTCTCTCTCTCTCTCTCTCTCTCTCTCTCTCTCTCTCTCTCTCTCTCTCTCTCTCTCCTGCCCTCTTAAGTCACCTCTCTGTACTGTCCCCACTGAGAGTCTCTGATTCATCACTTCGCCCCTTACTTCACACATGGCTGCTTCTTTCTATAAACTAAACTTATTTTCCTTGCTTGGGATTAAATATATGTAATGATGATGCATCTGCATTCCAGCCTGACTCACATAGTCTTTGAATGTAATCTCTTGTCAGAACTGCCATGTAACTGGATTAAAATTCCTCTACAGGCAAGTAAGTCTAAGGGTATGGTAGTGGCATGCATACCTTGGCAGTAATCAACAGCTCTCTAGTTGGACTTAGGATCCTCTCAAAAAAACAGGAAACAAGTCTGTTACTAATAAGTTAGCCAAGTACCAAGGACTAGTAAAGAGAAATAACTTACATAGCATTGCCATATTTAACAGCTGGTAAACATTTGCTATATTTCTAGCTTTTGGCATCTATGATTTATGTTCAGACTATGATTAGACATTCCTGTGTACATTTTTGGTGATCATTTGGCCATGTTTCATTAATGCTTATACAAAAAAAGCAATAAATTCCAAAATAAACTTGTTTCTACATATTTTATCACCAGGACATTGTACTTGTTTTTTGCAAAGTTGCTACACAATTTTCTATTACTATTAAAGAACTGTATATCAACCTTAAATAAATAATTACTAAGGGACTTTGTTCAATTTTCAGTAATACATGCTTCCTCAGTTTTCAATTTTGACTATTTTTATTTATTTTTGCAGTAAGCCCTTTTCAGTAATCCAAATTACAAATGTTTTCTAAGAGTTGATGTATTCTTTTTCTTCTATGAATAATTTCAATAGGACTAAATGGCAACCAACAAATTGGGAAAAGATCTTTACCAACCTTGTATCCGACAGAGAGCTAATATCCAATATATACAAAGAATTCAAGAAGTTAGACTCCAGAGAGCCAAATAACCCTATTAAAAATGGGGTACAGAGCTAAACAAAGAATTCTCAGCTAAGGAATACTACATGGCTGAGAAGTACTAAAGAAATGTTTAGATCGGCGGCGGCGGCGGCGGCGGCAGCAGCGGCAGCAGTGGCTGCTCCAGCTGAAGGGCCATCAGCAGTGGAACCAAGGCGTCACAGGGACCAGTTAGGCCCTGCGCCCACGACCACTGACCTTCGCTGACCAGCCGGACAGCAAGCAGCTGCAGTTGTGCGGCGCCTTTCCTGCACGGAGGCCACTTCAGAACTCGGCCTCCCACCAGTCAGGAGAGGAGGATCCATCTTGGTTCCGTACTCCAGGAATCGGACAGACTGAGATCCAGATCAGTCTGGGCGGCAGCATTACATCTCCAAGTCCTGCAAGTGGCTAGCTGGGCTTCCGGGCGGCCAGCTGGGAGAAGTCAGTGTGCTCCAGTGAATCCAGCGGGCCCCAGCGGGAGCCTTCGGGTGCCTGCTTTGGGATCTGAACAGCCTGGGCAGCAGCACACTGTCTACAAGCAGTGCAGGAGGTAAGCTGTGCACCAGAGGCCAACTGGGAAGGGGCAGCTTGCACTGGTGAGTCCAGCACTGACAAGATAAACTAACACCAGTGAGATCTAGATGGCAAAAGGCAAACGCAGGAACGTCACTAACAGAAATCAAGGCAATATGGCAACATCTGAACCCAATTCTCCTCTACCAACATGTCCTGGATACCCCATCACACCAGTAAAACAAGATTTGGATTTAAAATCACTGGTCATGATGCTGGTACAGGAACACATGAAGGTCATACATAAAGAAATTCAGGAGACAATGGACCAAAAGTTAGAAGCCCTTGCAAGGGAAACACAAAAATCATTGAAAGAAATCCAGGAGAATACAAAAGCCAACAAGGAGGAAATGCAAAAAAAACTTAAAGAAATACAGGAGAACTTTGCTCAACAGGCTGAGGTCATGAAAGACGAAACACAAAAATCTCTTAAAGAAATACAGGAGAACTTTGGTCAACAGGCTGAGCTCATGAAAGAGAAAACACAAAAATCTCTTAAAGAATTACAGGAAAACACAAACATGCAAGTGAAGGAGCTAAGCAAAACCATCCAGGATCTAAAATCAGAAGTAGAAATAACTAAGAAAACTCAAAGGGAGACAACTTTGGAGATAGAAAGCCTTGGGAAGAAATCAGGGGACAGAGATACAAATATCAACAACAGAATACAAGAGATAGAAGAAAGAATCTCAGATGCTGAAGATTCCATAGAAACCATGGACTCAACAGTTAAAGAAAATGCAAAATGCAAAAAGCTTGTAACCCAAAATATCCAGGAAATCCAGGACACAATGAGAAGACCAAACCTAAGGATTATAGGCATAGAGGAGAGTGAAGATTTACAACTTAAAGGGCCAGCAAATATCTTCAATAAAATTATGGAAGAAAACTTCCCTAACCTAAAGAGAGAGATGCCCATGAATATACAAGAAGCCTACAGAACTCCAAACAGACTGGACCAGAACAGAAATACTTCCCGTCACATAATAATCAAAACACCAAATGTTCTAAACAAAGAAAGAATACTAAAGGCAGTAAGAGAAAAAGGCCAAGTAACATATAAAGGAAGACCTATCAGAATCACAGCAGACTTTTCACCTGAGACTATGAAGGCTAGAAGGTCCTGGGCAGATCTCATGCAGACTCTAAGAGAACACAAATGCCAACCAAAACTACTATATCCAGCAAAACTCTCAATCACCATAGATGGAGAAACTAAGATATTTCATGACAAAACCAAGTTTACCCAATATCTATCCACAAACCCGGCCCTAAAAAGGATAATAGGAGGACAACACCAATACAAGGAGGGAAACTTCACCCTGGAAAAAGCAAGATAGTAACCTTTCATCAAACCCAAAAGAAGTTAAGCATTCAAATTTAAAAAATAACGTCAAAAATGATAGGAAGTAACAATCACTATTCCTTAATATCTCTTAACATCAATGGACTTAATGCCCCAATAAAAAGACACAGACTAACTGAATGGATACGTAAACAGGACCCTACATTTTGCTGCTTACAGGAAACACACCTCAGGGTCAAAGACAAACACTACCTTAGAGTAAAAGGCTGGAAGACAATTTTACAAGCAAATGGTCTCAGGAAACAAGCTGGAGTAGCCATTTTAATATCAGATAAAATTGACTTTCAACCCAAAGTCATCAAAAGAGACCCTGAGGGACACTTCTTGCTGGTCAAAGGAAAAATACAAAAAGAAGAACTGACAATCCTGAACATCTATGCCCCAAATGTAAGGGCACCCTCTTTTGTAAAAGAAACTTTATTAAAACTAAAAGCATACATTGCACCTAACACAATAATTGTGGGTGACTTCAACACTGCACTTTCCTCAATGGACCGATCAGGAAAACAGAAACTAAACAGGGACACAATGAAACTAATTGAAGCTTTGGACCAATTAGATTTAACAGATATATATAGAACATTCTATCCTAAAACAAAAGAATATACCTTTTTCTCAGCACCTCATGGTACCTTCTCCAAAATCGACCATATAATTGGTCACAAGACAGACCTCAACAAATATAAGAAGATCGAACTAATCCCATGCCTCCTATCTGATCACTATGGAGTAAAAGTGGTCTTCAATAGCAACAGAAACAACAGAAAGCCCACATACACGTGGAAACTGAACAATACTCTACTCAATGATACCTTGGTCAAGGAAGAAATAAAGAAAGAAATTAAAGACTTTTTAGAACACAATGAAAATGAAAACACAACATACCCAAATCTATGGGACACAATGAAAGCAGTGCTAAGAGGAAAACTCATAGCCCTGAGTGCCTCCAAAAAGAAAATGGAGAGAGCATACATTACCAGCTTAATGACACACCTGAAAGCCCTGGAACAAAAAGAAGCTATTTCGCCCAGGAGGAGTAGAAGGCAGGAAATCATCAAACTCAGGGCCGAAATCAATCAAGTAGAAACAAAGAGAACCATACAAAAAATCAACAATACCAGGAGCTGGTTCTTTGAGAAAATCAACAAGATAGATAAACCCTTAGCCAGAATGACCAAAGGGCACAGAGAAAGTATCCAAATTAACAAACTTAGAAATGAAAAGGGAGATATAACAACGGAAACTGAGGAAATCCAAAAAATCATCAGATCCTACTACAAGAGCCTATACTCAACACAACTGGAGAATCTGGAGGAAATGGACAATTTCCTTGACAGATACCAAATACCAAAATTAAATCAGGACCAACTAGACCATCTAAACAGTCCCATAATGCCTAAAGAAATAGAAGGAGTCATAGAAAGTCTTCCAACCAAAAAAAGCACAGGACCAGATGGCTTCAGTGCAGAATTCTACCAGACCTTCAAAGAAGAGTTAACACCAATACTCTTCAAACTATTCCACAAAATAGAAACAGAAGGAACACTACCCAATTCCTTCTACGAAGCCACAATTACGCTGATACCAAAGCCACACAAAGATCCAACAAAGAAAGAGAACTTCAGACCAATTTCCCTTATGAACATCGATGCAAAAATACTCAATAAAATTCTTGCCAACCGAATCCAAGAACACATCAAAACGATCATCCACCATGATCAAGTAGGCTTTATCCCAGGAATGCAGGGTTGGTTCAATATACGGAAATCCATCAATACAATCCACTACATAAACAAACTCAAAGAACAAAACCACATGGTCATTTCATTGGATGCTGAAAAAGCATTTGACAAAATTCAGCATCCCTTCATGCTTAAAGTCTTGGAGAGAACAGGAATTCAAGGCCCATACCTAAACATAGTAAAAGCAATATACAGCAAACCGGTAGCCAGCATCAAACTAAATGGAGAGAAACTTGAAGCAATCCCACTGAAATCAGGGACCAGACAAGGCTGCCCCCTTTCTCCTTATCTTTTCAATATTGTACTTGAGGTACTAGCTCGGGCAATTCGACAACATAAGGAGGTCAAAGGGATACAAATTGGAAAGGAAGAAGTCAAACTATCATTATTTGCAGACGACATGATCGTCTACCTAAGTGACCCAAAGAACTCCACTAGAGAGCTCCTACAGCTGATAAACAACTTCAGCAAAGTGGCAGGTTATAAAGTCAACTCAAGCAAATCAGTGGCCTTCCTATACTCAAAGGATAAGCAGGCTGAGAAAGAAATTAGGGAAATGACCCCCTTCACAATAGCCACAAACAGTATAAAGTATCTTGGGGTGACTCTTACCAAACATGTGAAAGATCTGTATGACAAGAACTTCAAGACTCTGAAGAAGGAAATGGAAGAAGACCTCAAAAAATGGGAAAACCTCCCATGCTCATGGATCGGCAGAATCAATATAGTTAAAATGGCCATTTTGCCTAAAGCACTATACAGATTCAATGCAATACCCATCAAAATCCCAACTCAATTCTTCACAGAGCTAGAAAGAGCAATTATCAAATTCATCTGGAACAACAAAAAACCCAGGATAGCTAAAACTATCCTCAGCAACAAAAGGAAATCTGGGGGAATCAGTATCCCTGACCTCAAGCAATACTACAGAGCAATAGTGTTAAAAACTGCATGGTATTGGTACAGTGACAGGCAGGAGGATCAATGGAACAGGATTGAAGATCCAGAAATGAACCCACACACCTATGGCCACTTGATCCTCGACAAAGAGGCTGAAAACATCCAATGGAAAAAAGATAGCCTTTTCAACAAATGGTGCTGGTTCAACTGGAGGTCAGCATGCAGAAGAATGCGAATTGATCCATCCTTGTCTCCTTGTACTAAGCTCAAATCCAAATGGATCAAGGACCTCCACATAAAGCCAGACACTCTGAAGCTAATAGAAAAAAAACTGGGGAAGACCCTTGAGGACATCGGTACAGGGAGAAAGTTTCTGAACAGAACACCAATAGCGTATGCTCTAAGAGCAAGAATTGACAAATGGGACCTCATAAAATTACAAAGTTTCTGTAAGGCAAAGGACACCATCAAGAGGACAAATCGGCAACCAACAAATTGGGAAAAGATCTTCACCAATCCTACATCAGATAGAGGGCTAATATCCAATATATATAAAGAACTCAAGAAGTTAGACTCCAGAAAACCAAACAACCCTATTAAAAAATGGGGTACAGAGTTAAACAAAGAATTCTCACCTGAAGAACTTCGGATGGCGGAGAAGCATCTTAAAAAATGCTCAACTTCATTAGTCATTAGGGAAATGCAAATCAAAACAACCCTAAGATTTCATCTTACACCAGTCAGAATGGCTAAGATTAAAAATTCAGGAGACAGTAGGTGTTGGAGAGGGTGTGGAGAAAGAGGAACACTCCTCCACTGCTGGTGGGGTTGCAAATTGGTACAACCACTCTGGAAATCAGTCTGGCGGTTCCTCCGAAAACTGGGCACCTTACTTCCAGAAGATCCTGCTATACCACTCCTGGGCATATACCCAGAAGACTCCCCACCATGTAATAAGGATACATGTTCTACTATGTTCATAGCAGCCCTATTTGTAATTGCCAGATGCTGGAAAGAACCCAGGTATCCCTCAACAGAAGAGTGGATGCAAAAAATGTGGTATATCTACACAATGGAGTACTATTCAGCCATTAGAAACAATGAATTCATGAAATTCTTAGGCAAATGGATGGAGCTAGAGAATATCATACTAAGTGAGGTAACCCAGACTCAAAAGGTGAATCATGGTATGCACTCACTAATAAGTGGATATTAACCTAGAAAACTGGAATACCCAAAACATAATCCACACATCAAATGAGGTACAAGAAGAAAGGAGGAGTGGCCCCTGGTTCTGGAAAGACTCAGTGAAACAGTATTCAGCAAAACCAGAACGGGGAAGTGGGAAGGGGTGGGTGGGAGGACAGGGGAAGAGAAGGGGGCTTGCGGGACTTTCGGGGAGTGGGGGGGCTAGAAAAGGGGAAATCATTTGAAATGTAAATAAATTATATCGAATAATAAAAAAAAAAAGAAAAAAAAAAAAAGAAATGTTTAACATCTTTAGTTATCAGGGAAATGTAAATCAAAACAACCCTGAGATTTCACCTCACACTAGTCAGAATGGCTAAGACCAAAAACTCAGGAGACAGTAGGTGCTGGCAAGGATGTGGAGAAAGCAGAACACTCCTCCACTGCTGGTGGGAATGCAAGTTGGTACAACCACTCTAGAAATCAGTCTGGTGGTTCCTCAGAAAACTGGGCATGACACTTCCGGCGGACCCTGCTATACCTCTCCTTGAATATACCCAAAGGATTCCGCAGCATGCAATAAAGACACATGCTCCATTATGTTCATAACAGCCTTATTTATAATAGCCAGAAGCTGGAAAGAACCCAGATGTCCCTCAATGGAGTAATGGATACAGAAAATGTGGTATATTTACACAATGGAATACTACTCAGCAATTAAAACAATGAATTCATGAAATTCTAAGGCAATTGGAAAATATCATCCTAAGTGAGGTAACCCAGTCACAAAAGAACACACATGGTATGTGCTCACTGATAAGTGGATATTAGCCCAGAAGCTCAGAATACCCAAGACACAATTCACATACCAAATGATGCCCAAGAAGAAGGAAGGAGATGCCCCTGGTCCTGGAAAGGTTTGATGCAGCAGTGTAGGGGAATACCAGGATAGGTAAGCGGGAGGGTGTTGATTGGGGAACAGAGGAAGGAAAGAGGGCTTATGGTACTTTTGGGGAGGGGGACCAGGAAAGGGGAAATCCTTTGAAATGTAAATAAAGTATATATCTATTAAAAGTTCAATTAGAAATAATATTATCAGAAATTTCATAATAAATATTAAAGTTAAAAATATAATTGTTAGCTTTGTCATGTCATATTTGTATATTATTCCATTTGATTACTCATGTCTTTGTGTCCTTTATGAGCACACTTTACCTTAAGTGTACGAAAATTACACCTATTTTTCTGTCCTCTAGAGTTTTTAGTTATGAAAGTAAGGCAAATAGAAATTTAGCAAACAATCCAAACTGGCCACATCTAAAACCAGTTCTAAACAAGTGGATGCTCAAAGATATCACTCATTTTAAGGTTTGTCTTCATGCCTTCACAGAGATGCCTGAAGTCATCACCATGAAATATTTTTGCTCCGTTATAAACAATAAAGCCATACAAGGAGTTACAGAATTAGGTCAGACAAGAGGAACAAAGCAGCCCCTTCATTGCAAAGGCTTCTAACTGAACTCACTGTACAGACATGGTAGCATTAAGCCTTTAGCATCACATCAGCCTGCAATAGTATATGAACCAAAGAACCAAGGAAACTCACTTGAGTCAGGATATCTTAGACTATTTAGAGCACTGTTGAGAACTCATGTGGCTGATCTTGCTTTACTGTCTTTCAGAACTTTAAATTGCCTGAATAATTGATGAATCTATTCTCAGTCACACTACAACTGCATGGCTAGAACATAAGCCCCAGTCACACAAAAGTAACTCTGTCTTTATATTCCAGGACAGAAAACCCACCTTGCATTTTATATGATCGTTTATGATAGAGCATTTTTTTTTCTCACACAACTTCACCTGGAATTTCTTACTTTTCTTTTTTAACTTTCTTTCTTTGTGTTTTTAAGTTTTTTTGGTACCATTGATAATAACGTCAGTAAACAAAGATTTAAAATAATTACTGAAGTTGGACTTTGGACTTAGGAGAGTTGATATTTCATGTTTCAAAATGCAATAAGATACTATCATGCTTTCATAGATAAACACTTATCAGGTTAAAAAAACTCCCTTCATTTTATTTGATTGAAATAATTTTCAAATATTCAAATGGTTTTCAGTATAATTTAATATTATTGTATATTTGCTATGTGCTATTTGAACAACATTTTTACTTTAATAAATTTTACTTTAATAAATACTATTTTCATAATCCTAAGTCAACCCTATTTGGTCATGTTTCTATAGTTCTTTTTAAGTCTTTCAATATCTGTTTGTTGTAATTTTTAACTATTTTATGTATTAACTTTAAAATCATTGACATGCTATTATTTATTGAAATATTTTCTACAGTTTTTATTTTTATTTTATGCTTCGTTGGGCATTCCTAGTAACATAACACTGAAGCCCCAAATATCTACATTTATTTATATGCATCTGTAATCACTGCACAGTCTTATATTTTCAGCTTTTACCTTTCCACTTAAAGATTAAAAATAAAAGTAAAACAAAAACTCCCAATGTACCAAATTTGGACAGTTTGAACCAGGCCTGTTGCTTTTAGAAGACATTTGAAAGAATCACAAAGAAATAATTGTAGTCTAAAGGGCATTGGCGGTATGAAGATATACAGTCTATGGATCTCTGATCAGGAGTTTTTATTTCCCACTAAATGTCAGAAAAATTGATGAAAATCCTCCCTGTGTGGCAATTCAGAGGGAATGAAGGGACCTTGGAAGCTGTTTGCTCTGCCTATTACAGAAAGCTTGGCATCACCAGGCTCTATCACGCACAGGATGCATCTACTGATAATTAAGTTCACAGACAACTGAAAGCAGAGCAATTCAACTGATGTTCTTGCTTCTTTAAAGACTTAAAAAAGAAGAAGAATAAAAAGAGAAAAGGGAGACAGATGCTTCTCTGCAATTAGTATCAATCAGTTCTGACACATAAGGTGACCCAGCCAATGTCAAAGTGATTCGGATCGATCAACACGGTTTTTATTGAGGTGGGACATAGCAAAAGATCAGGGAATTGTGTGTAAAAAAAAACTGGATAAAAGAAAACACTCAAAACGCCAGTGAAAGGAAAACAAAACAAAACAAACAGAAAAACCTGTCTCTGAGGGCATCACTGAGGAAGTATTGAAATAATTTCATTGGAAAGAAACCTGATAAACAATCCAAAAAAAATACCGATGTTTGAAACTTGAATTGGCTACACTGTGAGATAAAATTTTATCCATGCATTGATTTAATACTGTGAATCTAATCCTTCTTTAACAATTCTTGTGATTGCTGCTGCTGTCTTGCTCACTCATGTAATAATAATAAAAGCTTGTTTTCTAATGAGACAATAAGAGAATCATCTTAGTTATATTCAATGTGGTGCTGTTTTAAGTGATTATGTGCACAGTGACTGTGCATTAAAAATGAAAAATTTAAAACTATAGTTACATTGTTAAAACAATGATATTATAATGTCTGCAGGAAAATATCTGGAACTGGAAAAGATCATCGAAAGTGATGTAACCCAGACTCAGAAGGACAAAGATGGTATATATCCACTTGTAGTTGGAATGCTTAGTCATAAAGTACATGATATCCATGCTATATATCATATACTCAAAGAAACTAGTTAGCATGGATGGTATGGGAAGGGCACTTGCATATCACAGAGAAGGGGAATTAGATTAGATATCAGATATGGAGGACAAGAGTGAACTGGGTGGGGACGGAGTCCTGATACAATAGGGTTGAGGTTTGGGGAGGATGGAAGAAGAGTACTGGGAGAAACAACTGTATTGGGATGTGAGGGGCATCTCTGGGATGAGCTAGAAACCTAGGACAATTGGAGCTTCTAGAAATCTATGAAGATGACTCTAGCCTATCAATAGAGGATACAGAGACTTAACTGGTCATTGCCTGTAACTAGACACGACATCCAGTGGAGGAATTGGGACACTAACAGTGCTAAAACACACTAGACCCACAATTACTCAGGCCTACAAGACATGCAGGAGTAAAAGATGGAACAGAGCTTGAGAGAAGGGCCAACCAATGACTGTGCCAGCTTTAGCCTCATGACATCCAAAGAGGAAGCCCACCCCTCTCATGATGATATTCTGCTATATTTGCAGATAGGAGATGAGAAAAGCTGTCATCAGGCAAACTTTTTCATCAACTGATGGAAACTCGTGCAAAGACCCTCAGCCAAACATTAGGTGGAGCTTGGGGAGTCCTGTGGAAGAGAGGAAGGAGGGCTTGAAGAAGCCAGAGTAGACAAGGACACCAAATGAAACCATAGAGAATCAACTAACGTTGGTCCTTAGGGGATCTTGAGGGCTTAAATGCCAACCAGTAAGCATACATAGGTTTGACCTAGGCCCTCTCCATATATGTAAGAGTTAAGCATCTGGATCTTCATGTGGTACTCCTGCCATGGGAAAAGGGGCTATTTCTGACTACACTGCCTACTTTTGGATCTTTTCCCTCTAAATAGGCTTCCCTGTCTAACATGAGAAGATGTGCCTAGTCATTCTTAAATTTTACATGCTAAGGCTTTTTGAGATGTACAGGAAGCCTCCCCTTTTCTGAGGAGTAGAAGTAGAAAGGTGGATAGGATGTGAAAGAAGAGGAAAGGGAGACACTGAGAGGATGGAAAAATAGGATGGAGGGGAAGCAGTGATCTGGATATAAAGTAAATAAATCATTAATAAAAAATACAAAAAATTAAAATAAATAGATGGTTGCACTCTAAAATTAAAAAAAAAAACAACAAAAAACTTTACCAGCACCTATTTTAAGACTATTGTATTATCATATAATTATGCCCTAGATACTTTTTACAGTTGTGAAAAGCATATAATTTATACAGTATTAATAGTATATTTTTGATCCTATCTTTTTTTTAAAGATTTATTTATTATATGTATGTACACTGTAGCTGTCTTCAGACACTCCAGAAGAGGGTGTCAGATCTCATTACAGATGGTTGTGAGCCACCATGTGGTTGCTGGGATTTGAACTCAGGTCCTCTGGACGAGCAGTCAGAGCTCTTAACCAGTAAGCCATCTCTCCAGCCCTTTTGATCCTATCTTAAATGACTGAAAATTTGAACATTGATGCTACCATATTTAATAGAGATAAACAACCATATTTTGTATTTGGTATAGTAAAGAACTTTAGTAGCCTGTGTCTCCCTTCCCACTTTGTTTTCCTGTTCTCTATTCCTGGGATCTGAAGTTTCAGATAATTCACACACTTTGGAAGCAATTCAACTTAAACATATGGTTCAATTCTTATGGCTCAAAGACAATAATATTTATTCTTTTTTTTCTTTTACCTCGGGTCATATTTTCTTTTTTATTAGATATTTTATTTATTTACATTTCAAATGCTATCTCCTTTCCCAATTTCCACCCCAGAAACAGCCTATCCCATCCCCCCTCCTCCTGCTTCTTTGAAGGTGTGCCCCTATCCATGCACCAACTCTTGACTCCCAACTCTCACATTTCCCTACATTGGGGCATCGAACCTTCACAGGACCAAGACACTCTTCTCCTCTTGATGCCCTACAAGGCCATCCTCTGCTACATATACTGCTGGAGCCATGGATCCCTCCATGTGTACTCTTTGGTTGGTGGTTTAGAGCCTGGGAGCTCTGGTTGGTTGATATTGTTGTTCTTCATATGGGTTGCAAGTCCCATCAGCTCCTTCAGTCCTTTTTCTAACTCCTCCATTGGGGACCCTGTGATCAATTCAATAATATTTATTCCTAATTTTTGAAAATACATAATATTTTTTTGAGGTCAGAAGTAAACTAGCAAAGTGTCTTCATTTTGTGGTTGTGATGTAACTGCTCTAAAATATTATAGGTTAAACCCATTAAATTCATATTTACTTCTTTCAAATTGCATATGTTTGAAATAACCATAGTTAGCTGATTTTATTATACATTTGGAATATGTAGTGTTATATATCTATGCTGCAATTATGAAATATATTCTAATTTAATTGTACACCAGACTGAAATGACAACTATCACCTTCAAGTTATCTTGATTCTGGTTTTCCCCCCCAGGTTTTTATTTGTTTTCATTTTGAAACATTTTTCTAGTTACAACAACAGAAAATTTAGAGCATTAATAAAAACAAATGGTCCTTGTGTGTCCACATGCATTTACCAATTAATATTTAGTCAATAATAATTTAAAATCAGGTTCCTGAATAGTTAATGCATTAAATATTTCACTGAAGCTTCACTTCCCAAAACTGTTGTTTTAGGATAAAGCTTAGTAGGATGTTTGAATTTTGGGGATACCCTCATTCATAGTGAATACTTTTCTGTAGGTAGGATGAATTCCCAGCATAGCAGATGGTGACACAGCAAGACTACTCACTGTAGGCTCAACTCTCCTCATATCCATATACATGTCTTGTTTATTTTCCTATCTTGGAATGTCGCTAGGTCCACAATGAAGCCAAGTAGATGGACCAGTCATTATTGGCAAACTTCTGTTGGCTAAATAAGCCTCATCATCTATATTCAGTTAGCCTACTAAAACCACATAAAATGGATTTAGCAACAATAATGTTCTATTTCTAAACAGTTCTTCATATCTTTTCTTTCATAAAGGTGCAGAGTATCAAATCTCTTTCAAGAAATGAAAGATTGAAATAATATCTAATAGATATGTAATGTATATTTTAGGTATAAAATGAAATTATATATTTCGAAAGTGTATAAAGGCTGTATACTTTTTTATTACATTTAGTATTAGTACTAAGGCATATTGATTTATTATAATCACTTTCATATCTTGAAAAGTACATGGCTTCCAGCTCCTTTTAATATTTAAGGAATCCGTATGATTTATATAAAGAAAGCCAAAGCTATCGGTTTCTTTGGTTATTTATACATTAATAGAATTTGATAAAAAATGTTTTTAAACCCACTATAGAGTTTCTTCTTCTAGAATAAGAATACTGCTCCATTTGATTAAGCTGTATTTATCAGGTATCTACAGAAAAACACTATATTGCATTTCCCTTTGGAATTAATACTTTATCTTTGTGAAGTTCTACAGGAGCTGCTACTAATTGCAGCTCAATATAAGTATGTGTTGCTTGAATTATTTAATTAATAAAGCTAAGTTTAAGAAATGATAAATTGTATTATCCATATGTATTACTTTGCCATGCCTTCCATACATATTATCTAGTAAAGCTTAATGCATATTATCTCTACATTATTATCTATAATTATTTTTCTTTCTTTTACAAATGACCTCACATTTTTTCTCTGGTGAAATGCTATATATTTATAATTTGTATAGTGTTTGGAATCATCCACTTTTTACAAACTTGGTTACTGGAAGACATTCAAGCTCATTGTTGTGTGTTTTTTATCCTGGTTTTATTCATTTATTTTGGCTAATTTCTATGCTGTTTCAGAAGATGTTCCATTTATTTACATTCTATTTAAATTTAAAGATATTTTATTTATACCCTATATCTAGATTTAACATATTCAAAAGGTCCTAGTTCCCGTATTGTGGATGATATTTAAATACCATGGTCTGTTAAATATGTGTTCCTTACACTGTTTTCTCTTTCTTTCTCTCTGAGCATAACACTGCAAAGTTATTTCATCGAAGATCATGATTTCTCCACCTCTAATTTATCAACAATGTTTGCTTCCTTCTTATCTCTTGTGTTTCTGTATGTTTACATTCATTGTACTACAAATAATTGATTCAAAACTATATTAACCTTAAGTCACATAGTTAGTCTTTTGCATTAAAATCTTTTAATGAAGATTATACCGATAATATCGCCGAGGTATTAGGACAGGAGAGTACTGTACTAGAAAGTGAATGAATTTGAAGACCATGCTGAAAAGGTCATTTTTAGCTGTTTTAAATGTTACCTTGTATAAAAAGTCATTGCAATTGTATATGAAATTTGGCTAATTTTGTACTATTTTTTTCCTGTCAGTTTTAAGGAGATGAGAAAAAAGGTGGAAGAGAATGCAAAAAGAGAGTGGAGAATAAAATGAAGTTATGATGCAAAATATGATAGAACAAAATAATAAATACATATCTGCCTATAGGTTTCTGTGCAATGATGGGGAAGATTAAAAAAAACAGTGCATCAAAAATAAATTGTAGATTTTCCAGCATATTATTGTCATAGGAAAAGCATTGCTAAAACTCACTTTATTTCTGTTTTGAATATGATCTTGTGTATAAAGGCATAGCACTTCTATATATAGTTAAGTTAATGTGATGGTTTATATGTGCTTGGTCCAGGGCTTGGTACAATAATGAGGTGTGGCCTTGTTGGAATAGGTGTGTCACTGTGGGCATGGGCTTTAATAATCTTGTCCTAGCTGCCTAGAAGCCATTCTTCTTCAAGCAGTCCTCAGATGAAAACATATTACTCTAGCTCCTCTTTCTCTATGACTGCCTAGATACTGCTATGCTCTTGCCCTGATGATACTGGACTGGATCTCTGAACTCTAAGACAGTCCCAATGAAATGTTTTCCTTATAAGAGTTGCCTTGGTCATGGTGTCTGTTTTCAGCAGTAAAACCCTAACTAAGACAGAAGTTAGTTCCAGGGACTGGGGTATTGCTGTGGTAGGCCTGAACATGTTTTGATTTTGAAGAATGTGGATTTTGGGATTTGGAAAGCCATGGGATGCCTTAATCTGGATTTACTGGTCTATCCTAGTAGGAATATAGAAGAAGGTCGTGCTCAGGGTGATTTGAACTGTACAGGCTTGTAAGTTTTCAATGGAGGAGGAGGTTACTATGTTGTTTAGAGACTGTTTTTGTAATATTTTTGTGAAGAACATGGCTATTTTTTTGCCATTGCCTGAAGAGTCTGCCTGAGGTTAAGGTAGGATTTAGATTAGCTGCTTTGAAATCTCAAAAGAGTCTGGTATAAATTCTGATGTGTGGTTACTAAAGTTCACTCTTTATTTTTTTAATTTTATTCGATATATTTTTTATTTACATTTCAAATGATTTTCCCTTTTCTGGTTCCCCACTCTCCAAAAGTCACATAAGCCCCCTTACCTCCCTCTGTTCTCCCACCCATCCCTTCCCACTTCCCTGTTCTGGTTTTGTCTTATACTGCTACACTGGGTCTTTCCAGAACTAGGGGCCACTCCTCCTAAAGTTCACTCTTATGAAGAGTGTTTGAATGAAATGTAGTAAGCTTAAAATGAAAAAAATAAAAATCTCTGATTAAAAAATAAAGGGTACAAGGAAGTGTAATTCCTTGAACACAGCTAATTCCTGTGTTCATAGTCAGTGGAATTAAGGGAATGGTGACCTTGGGGCAAGATCCCTATCCCCGCCCCCAGTAAATTTTGGTCCAGGTATGGTAGTATAAGTCTTTAATCCCAGGAGACAAATGCAAGTGGATCTTTAAATTCAAGACAAGCTGGGACAGAGCAGGTTCTAGTTGAAGAAAACCTTAAGTCCAAGACTGATGGCATGCACTTTTCATCTAACATTTAGGAGATAGAGTCATGAAGATCTCTGAATTAAAAGTCCATTTACAGAGCAAGTTCCACAACAGCCACGCTTAGGCAGTAAGGGAGTTAGAAAATAAAAATCAGATACTAAAATGAGGGGGACATGTTCACCCCCGCCCCCAGCGTGAAGCAGAACTTGGTAGCTTTGGCCACATGGCTGTGGTGTTATAGTGAAGAACAGAAGAGACTATTGGAAGAATGGATCCTGGTTAGCTGGAGAGAAAATATTAGTGGTGATTAAGAAGAGAACTGTAAAACAGAGGTGAAGTCTTATAAGAATGTTTTCTGAGAGCACAAAAGAATCTATGTTCTAGATAGCTAAAGCTGTACCTCATTCTGCCTTAGCAGTGTGGACTTGGCAATGTATAATAATCACCCTGGTGATAATGCTTCTGAAAGAATAAAGAGGATATGAGATCAGCTGAAGCTTGGCACTCTGAGGGGCCATAGAAGGCCATTGGTGAAGGTACAACCCAGGATTGAAGGGGTCATACAAAAATGTTGAAACTTGGCACTGTAAAAAGAGACTTTTCAGAATTTGTGTTTTGTAGTTTTAACATCTCTTTAATATGTTGTCGTAGGTAACATTAAAAAAAACAATAAAATATGGGTCTGAGTCATAAAGTGATAACATATTAATCATTGTGTAACTTAAAGCATATGTTCCTATATATGAATTTATTTGAGAATAATGCCAATGGGATTTCAGCATTTTTCCCATGTGTTTTGAGTATAAAATAACCTTTCCTGTTCTTCTGTAACTGACAAAATTTAGACTGAGTTTATGGAACATTTTTACCTAGCATTTGTTTTATTGAAGACAAGCACACAAAGTCTGTCCATAATAAAAAAAATTACCGGGATAAAAATAATGAGCATCTGCTCTGATACAAGAATTTGTATTCTAATGAAAATAATTTCCCTTCTTAAATAATTCATGAAAACATACTAGATCAAAATAAATATTTTTGATAAAACTTCAAATTCCATAAAAGTCAGTTTCTTTCAATTTCAAACAAGTGGATTAAAACTTATGAGCTGAACAAGCCTTGAAAATTATGTAGCTGATTATGATGGGGCCTCTAACCTTGGCACAAAGTTAGAAGATGAACTTATTTCCAGTTTAGTGGAGTCGATAATGTCTTCTCTCATTATATTTATATAGTTGTGAAGAGTTCCAGAATGTTTTTACTATGATCTAATATTAATTACAACTTATAGTAATTGGGAATAAATTAGAATTATTTTGTGGTTTCTTCTTAATAGCTTCTAAGCACCATAGTGTTAATATATATGCATTTTCTCAGTATCAATTATTACTCTTGCCTACATTTCTAAAGTTGGAATCCTTAGATACTAAATAAAATAAATTTAGACATAGTGGTAGAATTCAGTTTTCTTATAGTCTCACAAAGAAACCCAAAGGAAACAAGGCAGACAAAGCTGAAGAAACTATAAAAAGATGGAATAGAGTCAAGATTTTAGTAGGCACTAAAATTTAATAGCTTGAGTTATAAAGCTTTAGATAGGTATGGACCTATAGGCCTGGATGTCCCTCTTCAAATCTGTCTGAGAGTTCCTAGTGTATCTTTGTAATCTTACTATATTGGGAACCTGTGACAATAGATGATTCTTAAGGCCAGAATATATATATATATGTGTGTGTGTGTGTGTGTGTGTATGTGTGTGTGTGTGTGAGTGTGTATACATATACATATATATATGCTAAAATAACATTTTCTAAAATAATTTTTAAATATACATACTTTAACATGAGTTTACAATGCTAAATCTATGCTTCCTCCAACCACTGATATTGTCAGATACTATGTATTATGTACTTAAAATTATATTTAAAATTAAGGCTGTAATTATGTCAGTTAATATACAGAATTATCATACCTGAGAAAGATGCATTTAGGCTGAATATATAGTCAGATGTGCGTGCAGACAAAGGGCTCACAGTAAAGTAGTCATGTTCAACAGAAAGAGCCTTGCTTGATTTTGAATAGTGGAGTTTCCACTAAGACTTTAACAACGTAATTATTTTGTATGACACATAAGTTACATTTTCAAAATAATAGCTGCACTTAATAATGTGTAAGATGCTCAATAGCTGAAAATCTGCAGCACATGATCAATAAAAGTCCCTGAACATATATATGAAAGCTAATATTGATGATAGTGGCAATTATTTTTAAAATCAATTGTTGCATGTTCAAGATGAGACATGTAATTTGGAGTATTCCTATTTTCACTCCTAAAGGCTTTGCTTATTTCTATTGCCTTCCCATATATATTTTTGAATGATTTCATATATGCTCACTGTGTTTCAAGTTTTTATACCGGTCCTCCACTGAGACTCTTGACCCCAGCCCTTGTCTATAATTCATCAATATTTTTGTTTTCAAAGTGAAGCTTACCTAGAAGGAAGCTGATCGTTATGTCAGAACATTTTACTTTTTTGCTTTATCAGAGATTTCAGAAGACATTTAAACACTGTCACATGACTTAAACAGTGTTCAAAATTTAGATCTTCTTTTGTTCTTGTCTCTTTTTTCAATGCTTGCTAAAACTATTCTCTTGCACTGAATTAATATGCTCAAAGAACTGGCTCCCTTAATAAGGTAAAGTTTTGATGGATCAAAGTTTTTTCCACTTGTTTTCCTAGATACTTACAGTGAGGCAGAAGAATAAATTTGAATATACAAGGATGAAAAGCTAACATAAATAGATGATTAAACATACTGTGTTGCTTAACTGTGCCAGAGTACATTCTAGAAGACCTGTAAAATTAGGGAATTAAATCAGAGAGTTGTCTTAGGTTTTCTTTCTCTGTGATTCCTTTTTTCAAGAGTGTATTAATTAATCAGTGAAAAACTGGTCACAATTGTAATTACAGCACTCAGAAAGGTTATGAAACTTTGAGGTTAGCCTGAACTATTTAATGAGACAGGCTACAAAACTAAACCAAACAATAAGACCCAAGCACAAATGTATAAATACCACCATTTTAAGACTGCTACAAAAAGGCTGATGTTTCCTGGAAACCTTGTGTACCTATAATTTGTATCAAACTGCCAATAATATAAAAGTCTCCAAGTCGATACTCCACACTGTGTTAGAGGCTGTTATCCAGGTGTGTGAGAGTGCGTGTGTGCACATGAATGTGAGTGTCTATGAAATGTCCTCCAGATGGTGTAGGGAAGAGAGATTTGCTGCTTTTCTTTCCTTAGCATTAAAGCCCTGGATATCCCCATGGCTATGCATGAGGAAGGTATCCCTGTGGCTATGTGTGAAGTTTAAAAGCTTTATTCTTGTTTTGTAAAAGTTTCTTTTAGCATAGAAACATTCAGAGATGAATCTAAAAGCAAAATAACTTTTAAGCTTAGAATTCTGCTATGAAGATTCCTTTCTTTGGTAAAAAAGAATCCCAAATCATGTCTGAAAATAGGTCTCCCTGGACATATTTTATGATTTGAAAGTCTTTTGTCCCCTTTTCCTTAGACAGCCTGTTTAGAAGCCTAAACATCTAACTTTAGTAAAGGAGAAAATTAGAGCGACAACTTTAGAAAGTAAGAAAAGCACCTTGCATTGCCTGCTTTTCAACTTCAGCTGTGCTTCCAGGGCTGGAGCTGTCCTGCTTGTGACTCCAACTACTCAATACTTTAAATAACAATTTGGGGGCCTTTTCCAATAAAACATGCAGAATACTTCTGTTATGACACCCGAACTTCCAGATTCCGAGTTCATGCTCGGTGTACCGTTCTCCTTTACTGATTTTGATGCCTTTTACTATCTCTTGATTTCTTTCTATTAATTTAGTCAATTTGAATATTGAAACCTCCCTGAGACTATGTGTTGTGCATATAGTACATGCTATAGAATATTATAGGTCACATCTGCAGTTCTCTCAGTCAATGTGGATGTCATAGAAATCAACCTGATTCTCATGCATGTAGTGACTGAGCTTAGCTAGCCTTGGCTGGGTTAAACATACCAAAGGGAAATGCAACCAGACTGATGCAGGAGGCATTTTAATGATAAACATATGTGGTAGATGGTTCTTTTTTTTTTTTTTTTGTAAAATTTATTAGATAAAAATTTATTTACATTTCAAATGTTATCCCCTTTCCTGATTTCCCTTCTGAAAACTCCCACCCCCTGTTTCTATGAGCTTGTTTCCCCACCCACCCACCCACTCCAGCCTCCCCGCCCTGGCATTGCCCTAACCTGGGTCATCAAGGGCCTCCCCTCCCATTGGTGCCCGACAAGGCAATCCTCTGCTACATATGCAGCTGGAGCCATGGGTCCCTCCATGTGTACTCTTTGGTTTGTGATTCAGTCCCTTAGAGCTCTAGGGGGTCTGATTGATTGATATTGTTGTTTCTCCTATGGGGTTGCAAATTCCTTCAGCTCCTTCAGATGATTCTAAAGGACTGAAATTTGTTGGCCACATAGAATGTCAGCTATCATAACCATCATTGCCTTGCTGAAGCCTCATCTGTCTTATTTTCTTTTCCATGAATTATTTCACTTCTCCTCATATGATATATTCCTTTAGCCATGACAAAAAACATTTGTATATGCATTTGATTCAGGCTTACATTTCCAAGATGAAACTCTCACAATCGTACCTGATCAATAATCAAATGTGTTCAGTTTCCTTTTTTTTTTAATTTTTTAAATTTTTTTTATTTTCTATATTCTTTGTTTAGATTCCAAATGATTTCTCCTTTCCCAATTCTCCCCTCCCCATATGTCCCATAAGCTTTCTTCTCTCCACCCATTCTCCAATCACCTCCCTCCTTTTTCTCTGTCCTGGTACCCCCCTACAATGCTGGATCAAGCCTTTCCAGGATCAGGGCCCTCTCCTTACTTCTTCATGGGAGTCATTTGTTATGCTAATTGTGCCTTGGTTATTCAGAGCTTCTGGGCTAATTAATATGCACTTATCAGAGATTGCATTCCATGTGAATTCTTTTGTGATTGGGTTACCTCACTTAGGATGATATTTTCCAGTTCCAACCATTTGCCTAAAAATTTCATGAATTCATTGTTTTTAAATTGCTGAGTAGTATTCCATTGTGTAAATATACCACATTTTCTGTATCCATTCCTCCACTGAGGGATATCTGGGTTCTTTCCAGCTTCTGGCTATTATAAATAAGGCTGCTATGAACATAATGGAGCATGTGTCCTTATTGCATGCCGGGGAATCCTCTGGGTATATGCCCAGGAGAGGTATAGCAGGGTCCTCCAGAAGAGTCATGTCCAGTTTTCTGAGGAACCGCCAGACTGATTTCCACAGTGGTTGTACCATTTTACAATCCCACCAGCAGTGGGGGAGTGTTCCTTTTTCTCCACATCCTCGCCAACACCTGCTATCTCCTGAGTTTTTAACCTTAGCCATTCTGACTGGTGTGAGGTGAAATCTCAGGGTTGTTTTGATTTGCATTTCCCTAATGACTAATGGTGTTGAGCATTTATTTCTTTTTTTTTTAAATATTTTTATTTTCTATATTCTTTGTTTACATTCCAAATGATTTCCCCTTTCCTGGATTCCCCCTCCCCATATGTCCCATAAACCTTCTTCCCTCCATCAATTCTCCAATCACCTCCCTCCTTTTGTTCTCTGTCCTTATATTCCCCTCCAATGCTAGATCAATCCTTTCCAGGATCAGGACCTTCTCCATACTTCTTCATGGGAGTCATTTGTTATGTGATTTGTGCCTTGGGTATTCAAGGCTTCTGGGCTAATTAATATCCACTTATCAGAGATTGCATTCCATGTGAATTCTTTTGTGACTGGGTTACCTCACTTAGGATGATATTTTCCAGATCAAACCATTTGCCTAATAATTTTGTGAATTCATTGTTTTTAAATTGCTGAGTAGTATTCCATTGTGTAAATATACCACATTTCTCTATCCATTCCTCCACTGAGGGATATCTGGGTTCTTTCCAGCTTCTGGCTATTATAAATAAGGCTGCTATGAACATAATGGAGCATGTGTCCTTATTGCATGCCGGGGAATCCTCTGGGTATATGCCCAGGAGAGGTATAGCAGGGTCCTCCAGAAGAGTCATGTCCAGTTTTCTGAGGAACCGCCAGACTGATTTCCACAGTGGTTGTACCATCTTACAATCCCACCAGCAGTGAGGGAGTGTTCCTCTTTCTCCACATCCTCGCCAACACCTGCTATCTCCTGAGTTTTTAACCTTAGCCATTCTGACTGGTGTGAGGTGAAATCTCAGGGTTGTTTTGATTTGCATTTCCCTAATGACTAATGATGTTGAGCATTTATTTCATATTTTTTCAATATTTTTATTTTTTATATTCTTTGTTTACATTCCAAGTGATTTCCCCTTTCCTGGATTCCCCCTCCCCATAAACCTTCTTCCCTCCATCCATTCTCCAATCACCTCCCTCCTTTTTTTTATCTGTCCTTATTTTCTCCTCCAATGCTAGATCAATCCTTTCCAGGATCAGGGCCTTCTCCATACTTCTTCATGGGAGTCATTTGTTATGAGATTTGTGCCTTGGGTATTCAGGGCTTCTGAGCTAATTAATATCCACTTATCAGAGATTACATTCCATGTGTATTCTTTTGTGACTGGGTTACCTCATTACTGCTAACATTAAAGGTTTGACCCAGAAATGCAAACATCCTTCTGTTCCTTCCTTACCCATTCTTGAATTCTATGCTTGATTTGTTAATTTTATCAGTAAAATGCAAACACTCCCTGGAATTTCTTTATGTAATTTACTCACCAACACTTCTCATATTTTCCCTTAAATACTTTATGAGACTTTTTTGAAGCTCACACCAATGTCTTTTAAGTAGTGTCCTTTATACTTATATGCATGTGTTGTCTCATTACAGTGACATATCAGTGACACAGTACAGTTAGCATCTGAGAATTGACAGAGAATGATACTTCAAACTCAAATAGGATATAAAACCAAAAGAGCACTTACTCAGCAGAACTTCCTGTATGGAGGGGCCTCTCCATTCAGGAATGGAGACTCATTCAGGTGTGTGCTTTTCAGGGTCAATTTAAATCCTGTTGAGGTAAGGAGGAGGGACTGAATCATCAACCAAAGAGTACACATGGAGGGACCCATGCCTCCAGCTGCATATGTAGCAGAGCATTACCTTATCAGGCACAAATGGGAGGGGAGACCCTTGGTCCTGTAAAGGCTTAATGACCCAGTGTAGGGCAGGGAAGCAGGAGTGTATGGGTGTGTGGGTGAACAAGCTCATAGAAGCAGGGGGAGGGGATTTTCAGAGGGGAAACCAGGAAAGCAGATAACATTTGAAATGTAAATAAAAATGTTTACTCTTACCTTTATTTCCCTTAATTGGTTGACTCTCTCCAGGATATAGGTCCCTTTGTGATTGTTTAAGGCTCTGAAGACCTTGTAGGGTCATGAGGCAAGGCATCCTCAGATTGGCTGCCCACATCTGTGGTTGCTTGACCACAGGTCACCAGATCTGCGTTCTCACTTATGGGAAACAGAAAGAAACTTAGGCTTAGTCTCCCAAACTGCCATTTTGCAGCCTGTCACGGAGTTAGCCTGGCTCTGGCTACATCAGCCCTCTCAGCACTTATATCGAATAAATAAAGAAAAAAAAAAGAATTTGCGGAGAGTAAAAAATGAATAGAAGAGACAGCAGGAGTCATGATTTCCATTTTAAAGTAATACCTATAGCCATTGACACTTGCATCATTCTGTTCATATGACATCTTTATTTTATTCCTTAAATAAAAATAATTTTCCATTAATTAAAGAATAAGTTAGAATATAAATAATTAACAGTAAAAGTGATTGGGTACACAGAATAATGAAGAAACAGCAAACATTTATTTGGTGTTTTTGAGGTTTTCCCTTTTAACAAAAGACTCAACATTTCCACAATGTATTCAAACTTCTGTTTGTTTGCAAGCATTTAATTTTCTGGTCCAATTATGCTATTCAAAACATATAAATCTTGACAAAACAAAAAAAACAACTATTTTAGACATTAATGAAGAAGGTTTCTGGATAATATATACACTGAACAACTCTTTTTAATTTAAATTTTTTCAAGGGTGACATAATTTTAAGGGTAAAAATACATATAAAACAAACAATTAAGTTCACTTTTAAAGTTCATTACTGAGTTTCTAGAATTGATATTTTTGTTTAAGTTTAGCTTTGAAGTGCTTAGCTCTGTTCTGGTTTAGTTCATTAGTGGAAAATAATTAAAATTTTAAAGAAACATATTTATTTGAAATTTTCAGATAAAGCTAAACACAATCTTCCAATTTGTTTTATAAATAGAACATCCTCTCCAATTGCACATATTCCAAATCCTTGCTCCTTTCAAGACATTTTACAGATGGCAAACTACCTATGTATAGTGAAGTGAGAAATTTTTAAAACAGTGCATTTTTATTATTTATAAAAACAAGATTCCATCATTCTCTTCCAGATTTATTTTCTGAATATTTATGAGATTCTAGAAATGCACATGAAACAATGTAACAAGTTTTGCATTTTTTCCTTTCCTATTTCTTGTTTTGCTCCTTATATTGTTGAAGGTACAATATAATAAAATACCTACATGTGTAAGCCTAAAAGAACCAATTAGAAATTTTAATTAGCAGGCTTTTACATTGTTTTCAACTAATAAATAATATTCTTATTATATACCATTCATATTTACGTAGTAACTTAGATTAGACGTTTGCAATTAGCATTGTCTTATACTAAATTAGTAGTTATAAAAAAGGAAATATAATGATATGAGCTTTATAGAACTTTGACATAATTAGTGAAATAAACATTTCTTTTTTGTAGTTTGACTGTCTGCTGGCTTAAATAAAATTGATGCTCTATATCTACAGCTAGATGATATTATTGTCAGTAAAGCATTTATAATACCTGCTAACTTAAAACAGAGAACATTATAAAATATTCAAATTGCACTTTCAAACATTCTTTCAGCAGTAATTTGATGATATTATATAGTTGATTGTTACTGTATTTTGTGACTCAGAAGATAAGAATACATATTTTTCTCACAGAAGACTAGAGTTTAGTTTCCAGTATCCATGAAGGGCAACTCACAACTCCTAGAAACTTCATCTTTTGGGGATCTGACACCCTAGCCTCCATAGTTGCTGAAATATTGTGCATATACCCACACATAGATGTACGTATATACACCTATTGAAAAAGCAAAATAAAATAAAATGCCATATTTATAGTTGTTCTGATTTTAGTCTTATAACTGAATTTTATTGAAAAGGTGTTTCTAAGCAAGCTTACATTGTAGCTGACTTTCCAAGTCCTATCACCTACATATGAATATTCATGACACAACTGATGACAATCCCTTGCTGTCTTACTTACAGTTTTTTTCCAATAACAAATCAAAAGTAACAAGTCACAGTCATCTTTGATATTCTGTAAGTGCAAATAAGTGACTGAGAAGAGTAAAGGTAAATGCATTTTACTGATTATGAAGTTACAGAAAGTTCTCAAAATTATTTGGAAGTTTTACTGAGGTATTCATATGTACAAAAGTTTGATCGGTCTGAATAAAATAGCTTGTTATTCTACAAATATAAAGAAACAATATTTACATCCAGGCCCAGCAAGGGCTCACCTATTTAAGTATAGACGAAATGCTTTAGAAGGGGTATCTTTCAACCTTTCATTGATGCATTCAAAGAATGAAATTTACAATATGTTAAACAATGTCAATAGATTATTTCAATAATTGAAGAGACAAGTACCAGGAAAGGGAAAATAACTTGAAATGAAAATAAAGAATATATCGAATGAAAAAAAAAGAGACAAGTAATATAAAACATTTAAACTTTATTAAATATGAATTTTCATCAGTTTCAAAACAAATAGTGTGTACTTAGCTATGTACAATTAGAGGGAAAATTTTAAATATGCATGTGATTAAATATAATTAAAGACAACTTACTCTTCTTGCTTTTAAGGATAAAAAGGAAAGAATAGTTAAGGACATATCCCAGATATCATTCTATAGTACAACAAGGCCTCCTTCTGTGTTTATTATCCTTATGTTTATATAACCCTTGTGTTTATATAAAGGGAAGGCATATTAATATTATCTTTTTAAATCCAAGCTTTCAATTCTACATCAGTGTAATTCCTTGCTAGGGAGTAGATCAGGAAAAGCATGGGGACAAGAGATCATACCTACCTCCATTCATTTTGGCCTCAGGAGCGGGGAGGAGAGATTGAAACAGGGTCCAAATATAGGAGCCTGTTTCTCAACTTCCATCAGTCTCCTAAGGTGTCTTCCAGCATCCAATAGCACCATCAGAGGTAGAGAACAAGACCTCGACATGATGTGTGATAGGAATTTAATATCCATACCACAGCTCACACACACAAAAAAACTTTAATGTCTAGTGAAAAGCACCACAGTGGGAGTTTTCTAGCTAGACAAGGGTATGAGCCTTAGAGGTGCATAGATGTAATAGAGTAAGTGTAAGAGAAGGAGAAATTCGAAAGTCTACTGAAAACCGAAAGTCTCAAAATCACCAAGGGCTTTCAAATCTATTAAAAATACTTTTTGCATTGATTCTCAGCAGCAAATTTGAGAAAAATTGATGACGCTAAAAATACTTCACTTTTCAGTTTGTCAGTTAGTACAACACAAAGAAACTGGGGTCCAAAGAGTTTATTTAAAAATCAGCAAGACATTCAGAGCAAGACAAAAACCACTGAGGGTGAGAATGGAATGGATAGCTGGTTATCTAAATTTAACAGAGTGGGAATTGAATACTTGTAGAAGAGATCAAAGATGCTTTGACAGTGATAAGAGTTTCTCAGAGGAGAAAAATCTCAGAATCGTGTGGGTGGTAAAACAGAAAGGTCATAATAGTTACAATATTGCCATTTAATATTCAGTGTTATGAAGAGAACTTTAATCCTGGAAGCCAGGAAGCTACTCTGATTTGTTCCCATTATAGACATTGGGACATTTAACTCAATGTATAAAAATATGTTTTATGGTTTTAGAGAGGGCTGAAGTCGAAAAACCCACATTGAGATAAGCAGAACATCTAAAATGAAAAGTTTGCTTATGAAGAGTTGTCTTCCTGGAGCAGAGAAAGAAATAGGAGAATCCATAGGGCTAACTAGACAGCCAGTCTGGCATATTGATGAGTTCCAAGTTCAGCATGAGACCATGTCTTGAACAGAAGGTACCTAACATCCATGTTTGGCCATTAGATGCATTATCACTTGAAGACATATGAACAAATATAGATGTAAGACATGTGTTTGTGTATACATAAATACACACAGCCACTAATGTGTATACACATGTGATCACTCATATACACACACATATGCACACACACACACACACACACACACATATACACAAACACACACATTGAACATAGTGAATTCTGATGTGTCCCAGAGAAAAGGAATAAATAAAAATTTACAGCATGTCTGTCCATGCTCTTTGTCTCATAACTTTCATATTAAACTCAAATATCATTTCTTTGCTTGGTATTTTAGTCCCTGGGAGCTCTGAGGTTACTGGTTGGTTCATATTGCTATTCCTCCTATGGGACTGCAAGCTCCTTCAGCTCCTTGGGTCCTTTCTTTGGGGACCTATTCTGCTCCTCCATTGGGGACCTTGTGCTCAGACCAATGGTTAGCTGAGAGCACACACCTCTATATTTGTCAGGTAAAAGAGTACACATGGAGGGATCCATGGCTGCAGCTCCATATGTAGCAGAGCATGGCCTTGTTGGACATCAAAGGGAGGAGAGAGGCCCTTGGTCCTGAGAAGGCTAGATGCCCCAGTATAAGGGAATATCAAAACAAGGAAGTGAGAGTAGGTGGGTTGGTGAGCAGGGTGAGGGGTGATGGGATTGGGTGTTTTGTAGGGGAAACCAAGAAAGGGGACAACATTTGAAATGTAAATAATGAAAATATCTAATGAAAAGAAAAAATAAAATATAAGTGCGCTAAAAAATTCATTTCTTTATATGGTCCTAGAGGAGTACCTGGTATATAAGCAATGCTTAACAAATAATTCTTGAAGTAATAAAAATAAAAGATGAAAAACATGCAAGCCACCCTGAGGGAAAAACCAGTTAAGTACCCACAGACCTTGTCTCTGTTCTCTCAGACCCAAGACCTGAGTGTTATCCCTAGTGCTACCACAGATCAGAAGCTTTCCCCTTTACCCCATCTTCTATGGACTCCATAGACCATTGCCTCCCAAGCTCCTTCCCATGATTTACTCCTGTCTTCCAGCCTGCAACTTCAGCAGGTACCTCTTGCTCAACCACAGGCCATGTCTTGGGGATAACCAGGTAGTCTGCCTACCCATACACCCAGTTATAGACTCTCACTTTCAGCAGTGCAGTAGAACATCAAGTCAGTCTTCCCTGCCTCCCTGATCTCAACTATCTCCTGTGCATCCCACATGTCTGATACTTCTGACCTTCGTTCTTCAAATTGATGATTAGTTTCAGACACCAGCTCCAGCAGGCACACACTCCTAACCCAAGAGCCACTCCTCCCATGGCAAGAAGTTGGCTGAAAACTGACTCCCCACTCCCAGACTGCTCCTAAGAGCCAATTCCCTAGCCTCATCACTACCTCATTAATTGAATAAAATGTTAAATCCAAAGACCCCTGAAAGAAAAAAAAAATCAAGGAAATCTGGTACACTGAAAATACCAAACAAAAGAATAATAGAGGAAGAGAAAGAATGCCAGTTCAAAGGCTCAGGAAATTTTTACAACAGTCAGAGGATATGTTTTTTTCTTAATGTAAGGATGCATATGTCTATAAAGGTACAAGAAACATATAGAACAAAAATAGATCGGAACAAAAAGGAAAGTCCCTTCACCACATAGTAATATAGTAATCAACAACTGAACATCCTTCAGTATGAACAACATACAGAACAAAGAAAGAACATTTAAAGCTGCAATGGACAAAGACAGCATACATATTATGGTAGACCTGATAGAATTACAGCTGATTTTTCTATGGAGACTCTAAAGCAAAAAGGATTGGACAGATCTGCTACAGACTCGAAAAGACCATAGATCTCAGAATACTATTCCCAGTAAAATTTTCACCATAGACGGAGAAACATTAAACAATATCTATCTACACATTTAAAAATACAGAAGGTACTGGAAGGGAGACTCCAATCTAAGAAGATTAACTACAATAATAAAAACACAGGAAATAATCTCATATTAGCAAATTCAAAAAGAAGGAAAGCACCTTTGTACACTCAAGTGTGCATGGGAACTCATGCTCATGCACACACACAAACACATCACCATCACAATCATCACCTCCATCACTACCACCTACAACAAAATAATGAGAATCAACATTCATTAGTCATTGATGTCTCTGAATAGAATAGGTTTTATGAGAAGACAGGGTAGATGAAGAAGAAAGGAGGAGTAATCAGGTGTGGGGGCATTATATGTGAGGAGAAGGCATGGGGAGAAGCAATTAGAAGTAGGGGAGGATATTTGAAAGTTTGTATTGAAAGCAATGAAAAGTTCCTGGAATCTATAAGGGCAATTTTAATGAGAATTTCAAGTAATGGTGGATACTGCATCTCAACAGGCCATCTCTTGTAGACAGGTACAGCTTCTACTGCAGGGACTAGCTTATATTTAAATGGAAGTTGGCTAAAACAATCCAGTGGAAATTCCTAAAAACCTGGTTGATGCTATGACAAAGCATTGGTTCCCACCAATGGATATCAAGGCCCCATTGATGAGGACATCATCTGGACAATTCATTGGATATATAGAAGGTAAACTCATTCCTACATGGAGTCTTTACACCTTTATTTTAGTTTCTTAGTTGCGGGAAGGTACTTTGCAGGTTTCCCCAAGAGAAATGTGGACACCGATCCAACCACAAATCCCTTTACCTACCATCTGTCCAGCCTGAAACTATATTAAGCAAATGGTGGCACAGAACTTGTGAGAGTAACCAACCAATGTCTGATTTGAATTTAGGCCCACTCCACAAGGAAACCATACCCAACACAGCTTGGGTAATTAAGAACCAGGGAAGAGATAGTCAGAGACCTATGAAAAAACCAAACACCACTGGTTAAAAAAAAAAAAGTAAAACAACAATAAAATGTCCACTACTGATCCTCTGCTATAAACTTATATCATTGCCATATCTAGTTATCACCAGAGAGGCATCAAATCAGAACAGATGTGGGGACCTGCTTCCAGATATGCAGAGAGAGATAGTCTAACTTGAAGATTTTCAGGACGAGTTACTCATTTTCCAGGAATTCCACGGAAGAGGTCGTAGAAAGATTCTAAGAGCTAGAGGAAATGGAGGACACTAGGAGAACAAGGCCCTCTGAGTCAATGAAGCAAAGTACATAGAGATAGAAATAGCAAACACAAGCACCTGCAAGGGTGTACAAGAGACCTGCTGCATATATATTCTAGCTATTAGCATAGTATGTTATGGAATTTCTGAGTTTTAAATGAGTTGGTATCTGAATCTTGTGCTTATTCTTTTACCTCTTTTGTATTTGTTGAATAGTCATGTCCAATGTCTATATAGTTGTTTTATTTTTATCTTGTTAAATTTTATTGTGTCATGTTTAGTTGTTACATATTAGAAACCTGTTCTTTTCTAATGAGATGTAAAAGAAATACATATGGAAAAAGAAGAATCAGGTGTGGGGGCATTATATGTGGGGAGAGAACACAGGAGAACACAGGGAGAAGGTGGGGGTGGGTATTTGTGAATATGTATATATATTGTATTTGTGTAAATTTGCTTAACAAGGATGTTTTGTAATTCCTTAGAATTTTGATATTTAAAAGTCAGTTAGACTCTGTGAACAGTATCTATTGTCAAATGTTAGCACAATGTGTAAAATCATAGAATATACAGTTTCAGAGACAGCACACATTTCATCACGTGTGATTATTTTCTTGCAGAAAAGCCACACTGCCTTTCTTACTGAAATCAATTTTCCCCGCTGAATATCTCAGTAAATCGTTTCACTGCAGTGATCTGGACATGGCAAGAGGTATTTTAAATCAAATTATCCTTATTAGTGAAGACTGCAAATATTTTCATACATTTTATACAATGGCAAAACAAGGAAAAGTTTCTATGATTTATTTTAACCACTCAAAATGTTTTCCAAGATGAGCTCTCTCAGTGCCCATTGATTAAGATATTTATCATTATCATGAGCACAGGTTTTACTTAAAAGAAATGCTGGAATTCTGACTCACATATGAAAATATAATGGTGAGTTTTTGGTGAGCCAAATATTTCTGAATTACTATAAAATTTGCATTTTCTTGTTAGAACAGATTTTTAATCTCTAAATTAACACATTTGGTGTGTCATTTATTTCATAATGTATAAAAAATTCTGTGCTATGATGTTAAAGTATTATCAGGTCTGTTGTCAACCAGAACAAAACACCAATAAAATATTTTCAGAATTGTCTGGCTTATTTTGTTTGTATAAATATTATCTCAGGTTTAAATGATGATGCATCCCTGCTGATAT
Organism: Apodemus sylvaticus; assembly: GCF_947179515.1. Classification (NCBI taxonomy): domain Eukaryota; kingdom Metazoa; phylum Chordata; class Mammalia; order Rodentia; family Muridae; genus Apodemus; species Apodemus sylvaticus. The sequence continues at coordinate 50,171,877 of NC_067489.1, forward strand.
CATAACAATAACAGTGTTTCAATGAAAAGCTTGACTTTTAAATTGATTCAAACTTTGAAATGCCTGAGATCCTTAGGCCTGTGTTGTAACATGAATAACTAAAAGGCACAGAGAATTGTTTTTTTGTTTGTTTGTTTGTTTGTATTTCAAGACAGGGTTTCTCTGTATAGCCCTGGCTGTCCTGGAACTCACTCTGTAGACCAGGCTGGCCTGGAACTTAAAAATACTCCTGCATCTCCCTCCCAAATGCTGGGATTAAAGGTGTGCACCACCACTGCCCAGTGAGAATTGTAATTTATGTGAGATTTTAAAATTTCCAAAAACCGAGACAGTGAAACAAAAATTTTCTACTTGAGTATTTACAATCATTTATTTAATTCCTTGTCTGATTCTTTTTTCTTTTTATCCTTTCTTTCTTTTTTCTTTTTTATGTATTTTCTCCAAAAAGATGTCCTAAACCCCACCCCACCAGTCCTCTCCACTCCCTGGAGGCCCAATACTCTCAACAGTTGGGAGGATCTTCTCTGACTAAGTCCATACCAGAAATTCCTCTGCTGTATATGGGACCCCCCCATCACCTGGTCTAGGCTGCCTGGTTAGTGGCTCAGTGTCTCAGAGAACCCATTCACACAAGCCTTGTGCATGAGCCTCACACTCAGAACCTTAACACGCTTATGGTGCTTTTATAAACTCTGAATTTAGCACAGAAGTTATTAAATTATTTAAAGTAAGTTAACAAATAAGTGCCGGTAAATCTAGATATGTAATCCTCTTTTAGAAATACCAAAAAAGCCTAGTAAGGAAATTAATAATAACACAGTCTGTATTTTCTTCATTTAAATAAATTCATGTCTTTATCTACATGTATCTTTAGGATTTCTGCTCATAACATTTTTTAGGTCTTTTAGTTTTTCTGTGTGTGTGCGTGTGTGTGTGTGTGTGTGTGTGTTTGAGTATGTAATATAATTGTGTGTACAAGCTCATGCATAATATGTGATGGGAGCATATGTGCCATGGTAGTCATGTGATGATGAGAGAATAATTTTCACTTTTCATCATTATATGGGTTATGGGATAAGACTCATATTCTTAGGCTATTATGGTTAGGTGCATTAACCCACTGAGCCATATGTCTGACCAGTATATTTAGTTCTTGTACAATATCCTCTCCATGTATTAGGAAAAAAAAAATAACAGAAATGTCAGAGTTGTCCAGAATACAAAATAAAGACTTGAGTATGCAATTAACAGAACTTACAACATTGAGAATTCTCTTCACATGCAGACCCAATAATAGTTCTGTCAAAGGACACACTGCAACCTGGAGCTTGCTTTCTGTTCTGAAGATGACGAATGTGGGTGTTGTTGACCTCTAGAAAGCAGCCTGGCAGGTCAGACTTCCTGCAAGTCCATGACCGTGTGCTGGTAATGATAATCCTTTGTCTCCATTGCTTTTTAAATTCCCTAAATATCTCAAGGCAGTGTTTCTAAAACATGGCCAGGTTTATATGTCACACAAAGTGCTTGTTAACACTACAAGCTAAGACCAGCTCTCAGGTAAAAGTACTGTAATTAATTCTCAGAACTCAGTGTGACTTGCAAGTACTGGAGATCATTAACATATGTTAAAACTATAAATAGCCTATGTAAGAAACTATTTTTAAATTAAAATCCAAAGTATATTTTGGTAAGATTCTTACATACTCTGTTTTTTCCTGGAATGCGAGTATCAAGCATCTTCAGATTGTATCCTACTGTGGGAGAAATGTCACCAACAATCATGTCACTGGACTGTTTTGATAAAATAGTAGTGATGTGAACACAGCTGCCACACTGTAATTCTTCATGTGATTGTAAACATGTATCCAATTCATTATGTCTTGCTGTATAATTGTGCTAACAAATGTGCATGATAAATTTTCATTATTTTATCAAAAACTTTATTTTTCTATTAAAAGTATACTAGGGTATAGTTTTAAACTTTGTAGTTACATAATATAATGTGTATGAAAGGTCTTTCATAATTGGAAATAAATTATAAGAAAATACATCCATAAAACTTTGGGATTGAGTGGCTGATATTTGCTAATTCTACATTTTGTTGTTGTATCTTTTTGACTCCTTAAAAGATGAAGTAACATTTAACTTCACATAGAAAAGCAAAAATCCCAGAATAGCTAAAACAATCCTGAACAACAAAAGTACTGCTGGAGGTATCACAGTCTGGTGATTTCAAGCTGTACTACAGAGTTAGAGTAATAAATGCTGCATGGTATTGACATAAAACAGAAGCATTGTTCAAGGGAATGGGTAAATTCAGACCTCTATTGACAGGTGATTTTTTGATTAAAAAAGGAATCTATAAAGACAATAAAAAATAAAAAAGAACGTCTCTTCAACCATGTTGCTAGGCTAACTGGATGTCTGCATGGAAAAGAATGCAAATAGTATGGATAAGTACACATCTCCATAGGCTTCACCCTGTACAAACCTCAAGTCCAAGTGGATCAAAGGCCTCAACATGAAACCAGATACACTTAACATGATAGAAGAGAAGGGGCGGGTATAGCCCTGGATAACTTGTCACTGGAGACACTGAACAATTAAAACTGAAAATCTTTTGTTTTCTGTTTGTTCGTTCTTTCCTTTGTTTTGCCAATATTGATAGCATAGGCACTGACATCAACAATTAATAAATGGGGCATCGTGGAACTGAAAACATCACAGGAGGCTCAAGGAGGACACAAGGATCTTCCTAGGAAGGGAAAATAAAGTAGACTTCCTGGGTGGACTATAGGAGGTTGAAGATGGGAACAGGAAGTATTAGGTAGGGATTAGTGATAGCATCAGTGAGAAAGAGAAGAGATGACTATAATTAGTGGGCATTTGGGGAACAACATGGAAATCTGATGTAATATATGTTCCCAGGATTCTCTGGGAGTGACCCTAGTGAAGACTGCTAGTAGTAGAGGACCTGGAGCCTAAACCACCTATCTTCAGAAACAAGGAGACTTCCAGTTATTGGCCCTGGACAGGAACAGAGGCACAAAACCATTAATCTACAATCCATCCTACCTATAATATGTGAAGGGCCAATGTAGGAACAGAACATTTCAGAATCACCAAACAGTTTCTGGTCTTACTTAAGCCCACTCCACCCAACACAGCCCATTGTGGAAAGTGCCTGGATGGCTAGGAACCAGAGACTGGATAGCCTAGAGACCTGGGATAAAAAATTAATTAAAGGATTCCTAATAATATTCTGCTATTCTCAAAGATCAGTGCATAGCCCAATCTTTATCAGAGAGGCTTCCTCCAGCAGCTGATGAGAGCATTGCAGTGATCCACAGCCAAACCTAAGGCAGAAGGAGAGTCCAGACTTGAGGTCTTTATCTCATCCTTCCTCTTAGGACTAGGAAAATCCTATGGATGAAGGGGAGGAAGAATTGTAGAATCCAGGGTGATAAAGGAAACCAGGAACAACAAGCCACAGAATCAACTAAGCAAGGCTTATATTGACTCACAAAGACTGAAGGGGAAATGGTCTGTACTAGGTCCTCTGCAAATGTTATCATTGTTAGTTTGCTGTTTTTCTGGGACTTCTAAAGTGGGGATGAGAATTGGAATGGGACTGGGTGTGGAAATGGGAGTGTATCTGACTCTATCTCTTGACCATATGAGCCGTTTACTCCTTTTGGGTTGCCACACCATTGAGCAAGCTATGATGTGAGGGGTTTTGCCTAGTGTTGTTGTAACTTGTTATGCCATGTTTGGTTGGTATTTCTGAGAATCTTCTCTTGATGAAGGCAAACTGAGGAGGAATGGAACTAGGGAGAGGATAAGTAGGAGTGAGTACTGGGAGGATTCTCTGAGAGTGGAGGGAAAGGAAACTGGTCATGATGAATAAGAGAATAAATTTTTAATGAGATGAAATAAACCTAGTAATTGCAGTTTAACATATGTATTATAAAGGGAAACTATGGCAAGTAGATGCTCCTCTAATGAGAGTTAAGAATTGAAGCAGGCATTGCAATCTTGTTTCATCTTTTTTAATGGCCAGAACATCTACCTTGGCAGAAGTGCAACTTCCATTTATATCTGCTATGCCATATCTAGGTCTTTATCAAAATGTCAAAACACTTTGTGTGCACTAAAAATTGAGTGAAGCAATGTTCATACCATAACCTGATCACAGACCTTTTAGTTACCTCCTTACTGTTAACAGCAGCAAACTTGATGCCCTTGTCCTTGTCACATCCCTAAGTCTGTAAAATTCATTAATATTCCTTCTGGCTACACTCTCAATGTGGCATACTGTAGTGTATTCATTCCTGCATAAGAGATACCAGTATGTCTTTTCTCTGGTATGGAACAATGAGAATGTGAGAACTGTCAGATGCATGTCAAAATGCCACATGGAAGTGCAGTTACTAAGAGGTATATTTCCACTTTTCCAAAGGAAAATGTGTGTCTTCAAGGAGTCTTGCCTGCTCATTAGCATAACTTTTTCTCTAGGAAGAAATGGAAAACCAGCTTTTCACCCTTTTCCTTGAAGATTTTCCTTTATAGTTGAATAAAATCTTGTTTGTTTGTTTTATAATTTTGTATTTGCTATCCAGATTTGAGTACATCTGTTGTCTCCTGTTTCTACTGGCCTGACCCTTCAGAATGACAGCCAATGTACCTGAATCATCATAGTCTTTAATTCTACTAGAAATTCTTCTTCTATCTTGCTCCAACCTCTTATAGCTAACCTATATCTCATAATACATGGAACAAAGAAATAATAGAAAAATTTACCTCATGCAAATAGTACATACAAGGTAAGTAATAAAAGCACTAGCTTCTGTCATTCTAATGTACCATGTGTCCTTAACTATAAACGGAAGGTACAAGGGAGAGGTTGTCATCATGTGAGTTCAAGTAATATTCTTGCTTAGACTTTGTGAAGAAGATAATCACAGTTTTCTTTAACTAACTGAAATTTTTAAAAGAGTTAAATTCATAAAAATGTTTTGCCAAAGCAAATGGATACCTTAAGCAATGTTTGATGTTACTGACAAATTGGGGACCTGGCAAAAACAAATGATGTCTGCCTATCATATGGCCTACTAATTTTAAGTTTAGTGACCTTTATGTCAGTGTTCATCTTGACTTTAAAGCTGTTTATTAAATTTCATTGCAATTGCATAGAAACGAGGATGATCTAACAGAAAGGGCAATAAAATATGATTTCCTAACTGTCCATTTCTACCTCCCATGTGAAAAGACTATGCACTGCCTCCATTTTGGTACCTTTTTGTTGTTGTTTTAATTTGCTATGCAACAACTCTTCTGTGTAACCCCCCTGAAAAACATTGATGGTTTTTTTCTCATATTTCTAAGTAACTATTTGAGGCAAATTTTATCCCAAATTTATATGCTTTGACAGTTCCCAGCTGTTAGTCAAACAGGCCTTGCACACATTGCCTGCTGAATATAATGCACACATTGTGGTTATAACTACACATCTGTCAGTAAACTGTGTTCACCATGGGCCAACTGAAACTTATGGTCATCTGGAGTTAAGCTATCAAAAAACAAAATCACAGATAATTAAATTGTGCAACTTTTATGATTAATAATATTCTATAATTATTCATTATGTTCAAAATGAAAGAAAAAAGTACACAGATTCCCAGCATTTTAAATTCCAAATACAGGCCACTTTAAAGAAAATGTTACTGCCAAACACCTACTGGCTGCTTGAACATAACTTCAGCGTTCTCTTGCATATCAAAAAACAAAGTAGTTGAGAAAGGGTTATTCTGTAGAGTCCTAGCTATCCTGAAACTTATTCTCTGGAGCAGCATAACCTCAAAGACAGAGATCAACCTGCCTCTGCCTTCAAAGTGCTGAGATGAAAGGTACAGACTAAAATCGTTCAGCTGTATTTCAATTGATGCAAAGAACATTTTTAGCATACCTAGAATGCAGGTACCCCTAAACTCACTCCTTTGCCTGCCAGTGATATACTCATAATGTAAGACCACTGTTCCGTTCTATTGAGCTTATGACTTGCTCTTTTGGGGTTAATTATAAGTATAGGATTATATGCATTTATTTAGAAGCATATATATGCTACATACATATATCATATATATACATATATCTGATATATTTATATCAGTATCTAAACATATGCATATTTAATGTAAGAAAATATTTTCATACAAGTAAATTAAATATTAGTGCTTTGTCAAGGCAACCATTCTATGCTGAGGTTTTTCTCTACACTCATTAGCTTGTTTTGTCCTTGAAAATTTTTTTTATTCTTTTGTAGGCAATGCCAATAATTCACATGAACCTGGAAATAAAAAAAAAAAAACATGTCCTTTCTGCTCCCAGCAGAGCTTTCTTACCAGAGATTACACTGAGTCCTCACACACATTGGCAATTTTACTTGCACACTGAAACAGATCGGTATTTTTGATTGAGTTTGACATTTTGAAATTTCAGTACAATAGCTTACCCTATAAACAGGAAGTGACTGTAAAACAGATGTTCTTATTAGAGAAGATGTTACTAAAAGAGCAAATCACTAAATTTGTCCTTGCTGTAATTGTATCATTTAAACCAAGAGGAAAAAGTCAGAGTCCTAAGACTGAAGAAACCCTGATAGGAAAATTATGCCATCATTCAATGTTATAAGATGTCACCTGAAGAAAGAATGTGATTTAAGATTTAACACTGCTTCTGTGTGATATGAATACTAATTTCCTATTTCTGTTATACAATTACTGAGCAAAAGTCATCCAGAATGTGTGGAAGTAAAGGTTTGCAAATGGTTATTAATGACTAAGGAAAAGGAGTCAACCTCCAACTCTGGAATCACATATTAGAATCTTTTAATTATCTTTAAAATATTATTCCTCTTCATCTCTTAAAGCTGAACTTTATAAAAGTTCAGAAAATAGTTTGTGTTTCAATAGACATTCAAACAATTAATATTGTAGTAAATTTGTCCAAATATTTTGAATATTTGTTTTGGATGAAATGTAGTAATTACTGTAATTACTTGTGGTAATTTTGCCACAAAAGTAAGATTTTGACCTATTTGGTGAGAGTGAACATTCAGTGACTACCTAGTAAACATTGTAGGTTCATCTACCTTCATGAGCAAATCCTTTAAAATAGGATTACAAAGATTACATTTGTACATGAATTCATTTATTTGATCATAGATGATAGTTCACTTAAAGACAACATTTTTGGACAACTCACATTGGAAAATTTGTCAGTTAACATCAGAAGCTAAATGAATGAGAAAAAAACAAAAGAAAACAAAAAATGAAAAACTAAAACTAAACAAAAAAAAACAAACAAGTAACTAACTAACTAAATAAATAAATAACTCAAAACTCAATAGGCTAATGTAACCAGAGAGTCTGTAGATATATCTATTTGTAATTAAAATCTGTTTGTTGTAATGATGTAGAACCTTTTAGATCCTCCTTTATTTGTTTTATTACCTACTCCAAATTGGCTGCTATATTATCCTTTATTTAATGGTAGGTAATTGTGCTAGTCTGCCTTCATTTTTATTTTGACCTATCCTCATGTCACAGGACATAAATCAGATCTTCAGTCAACTCATTTTCTCAAGTTATATAATGTCTTTGTTAGGATTTCTGTTTCTAAAAAATCATTTTATTCATTTATACTTCAAATGATAGCCCATGGTTTCTGATCTACAAGCTTCCCATCCAATTCCCAGTCTCTCTCCTCCCCTTTGCCTCTGTAAGGATGCTCCTTCACTTACTCCTTCCCCACTGCTCTAGTATCCCCATAGCCTAGGGCATCAAGCCTTCACAGGACCCCTCTCCCTGATGCCATATAATGCCACTCTCTGCCACAGATGTATCCGGAGCCATGGATCTCTCCATGTATACTCTTTGGTTGGTGGCTTAGTCTCTGGGAGCTCTGCGTGGTCCAGTTAGTTGATATTGTTCTTCTTATGGGATTGTAATCCCCTTCAGCTCCTTCAGAGCCCACCTATATCTTCCACTGGGGTTCCGCAAGCTCAGTCTGAAGGTTGGCCATGAGTATCTGCATCTGTCTTAGTCAGGTACAGGCAGAACCTCTCAGGGAACAGCCAAACAAGGCTCCTGTCAGCAAGCTCGTCTTGGCATCCATGATAGTGTTGAAGTTTGGTGTCTACAGATGAGATTTCTGTCACTGTGATGAAGTGTTGTGACCCTAACCAAGTTAGTAGGTGTGGGGGATGTAGGGGTGGGGCTTCATTTGACTTAGAAGTCTAGGTTGTACTCCATCATTGAAGGAAGCCCTCACAAGAACTCAAACAGCTCAAATCTGGAGGCAGGAGCAATGGAGAGGTGGTACTTACTGCATTTTTTCTCATGGCTTGCACAGCCTGTTTTCTTGAAGAACCTAGCACCACCAACCCACTGATAAAACCACCCCAAATGGCAAGGGCCTTCACCCATCACTAATTAAGAAAATTTCAACTAGGCATATCTATAGTATGATAGTATGGAGGTATTTTATCAGTTGATGTTTGCAATTTGATGACTATAATGATATCAAGTTGACATCAAGCTAGCCAGCATATATAAATTGATGACACATCATTCAGAATTTTCTTTGTGGGTTTTTCATGGCATTTTCTTTATGTCTCTGAGAGAAGCATATCCTTACAAAGGATATCCTTTCTAGAATAAAACTTGAGTTGGATGCAAATATTGGTATGATGATGGAAGATAGAAGAACAATCTGTTGGAATTATGCATAAGATGGCACCAGCCACTGATTTTGTCCTCTCATCATTTTGGAAGTTAAATGTTTCATCATTGATTCATCAAAAGTTCCTACACTCAGACTGATCCCACAAATGTATTTGACTAGCTACTTCATTAGCTCTGAGCCAATGACATGAGCCTCCCATTTCCCTGATGTGTGACTCGGAATCACGGGAAGATGAAATGCATGGCAACTCTTACTAGCTTCTGAACACAGCAGGAAATGATGCAATCATTTATTTTACACTAGAGCACAGAAGCCATGAAGACAAATCATCAGTCCCAGGCCACATACCTGGTTGTCTTGTATTATTCTTGCTGTTTTGTACCAAATAGTGAAATAGACATTTTTAAATAATTTTCTTCACTGATAATTCTCCAAATTCCATTGATTATAACAAAAGCACAGAAGCGTTATCTTCTTACAATATATGCCCTCAACTGCAATTCCAAAACAAAAAGTTTTGCCTTGAGATTTTTGTTATTTATTCGTTTATTTTTAAAATCCAGATTTTATCCCCTCCCAGTCCTCCCTCTAACTTTTCCATATCCCATACTTCTTTCCACCATCTCCATGAGGATGTCCCCACCCCTCAACCCCACACCACCAGACCTCACCACTTCCTGAAGCCTCAAGATTTTGTTTTTTAATGTGTCAATTCGTGATTAACATGGTTTGTGCTACTTTGCTAAGCATCCCTAGTTTATTTATTCTTAAAGAAGGATATTTTGAATAGTGTAGGTATAATCCACAGTGTAGGCGGGCCTCATTCAATAAACTGAAGTGATTATTGAACAGTAATGCTAATTGAACTTTTCCTTTCTTAATTCTGTTCCTATTTACTGGAAGAAACTTGGCAGGTAAACTTCACTCAGCTTTCTCTGTTTTTTTGTTTTGTTTTGTTTTTTGTTTATTTGGGCTTTCTTTCTTCAGACTCAATCTTGTACTTGAAAACGTGTTTCTTGAGTACCTTGACTCTCTCAAGTTTCACATGAAAAATACTTCCATAACCTCATGATCAAATTACTTTAAATATACACATGGACACTTATATATACATCATACATATTTTACTTCTCTGGACTACCCTGAGTAACTGAGTCTGAATAAAATCTGTTCCTTATTATTTTTATATTTCTTTTTACATAAAATATCACGGTAATTTTTAGTACCTGTTAAATGTTTGAAATATAACATTCCACTAAAATACTATGAAAAGTTTAGCTTTTATAAAAATATCCTGTAAGCACACCAATGGCTGTTCAAAGAAGGAAAGGCCTTTAAACTGAAAGCCAACAAAGTTTAAGGATAACAGGAGGACATCAGAAGGATCAATAATAGACACGTATGTGAGGGTAATTCTCAGAAGAGAAAAGCATATTTAGAAATATACATTGTCCTCCCAGGTTCTTACATGTTTTTGAAATTTTCAATTTAATCATCCTATGACAACAATGGACAGTGTCATCCATGTTATAAACCAAATCATAATAATACTTCAGTACTATGTTTACCTTTCTGGCTGTATGATCAGAGTAAAATTTGCTTGAGCATTTTATGGTATTGTTTTATTCTTCACCTCACTTGTTTACCTCTTCACCTTCCACAGATATTCTAGGTCTGAGAATACTAAGGAAAGCTAAAAGTCAATATTTCTTAACAACTAATTACCATCTATTAAAAAAGAGAAATGGATAAACTACAAAATATTTGTTTTGTACCTTTGCACTTTTCTCTCTAATTGTCAGTGATAAGTATGAGCCCAAAGTATAATAATGAACTTAAGAAGGCATAAAGTACACTCCATACCTATAAATCATCCAATTAAACATTTATGAGGAATGTATTGCTTTCATCTAAATGCATTCCAGAAACTGGTTCCTTTTCTTCTCCCAAGAAAGAAATATAAACAGTAATAAAGTTCAATAAAATATCTGTCTGCGGTCAACCAATTATTTACTTGTTTATTAGTGGTTTTGCTAAGTATAAAACTTCTCTATTCAAAGTCAAGTAATATTTGCACATTTCTGTATTTATATATGACATAAAAGGAACTTTGACAAAGAGCTGAAAACATCCAGTGGAAAAAAGATAGCCTTTTCAACAAATGGTGCTGGTTCAACTGGAGGTCAACATGCAGAAGAATGCAAATTGATCCATTCTTATCTCCTTGTACTAAGCTCAACTCCAAGTGGATCAAGAACCTCCACATAAAACCAGACACACTGAAACTAATAGAAAAGAAACTGTTGAAGTCCCTTGAGGACAGGGGCACAGGGAAAAAAAATCCTGAACAGAACACCAATAGCGTATGCTCTAAGAGCAAGAATTGACAAATGGGACCTCATTAAATTACAAAGTTTCTGTAAGGCAAAGGACACCATCAAGAGGACAAATCGGCAACCAACACATTGGGAAAAGATCTTCACCAATCCTACATCAGATAGAGGGCTAATATCCAATATATATAAAGAACTCAAGAAGTTAGACTCCAGAAAACCAAACAACCCTATTAAAAAATGGGGTACAGAGTTAAACAAAGAATTCTCACCTGAAGAACTTCGGATGGCGGAGAAGCATCTTAAAAAATGCTCAACTTCATTAGTCATTAGGGAAATGCAAATCAAAACAACCCTAAGATTTCATCTTACACCAGTCAGAATGGCTAAGATTAAAAATTCAGGAGACAGCAGGTGTTGGAGAGGGTGTGGAGAAAGAGGAACACTCCTCCACTGCTGGTGGGGTTGCAAATTGGTACAACCACTCTGGAAAGCAGTCTGGCGGGTCCTCGGAAAACTGGGCACCTCACTTCCAGAAGATCCTGCTATACCACTCCTGGGCATATACCCAGAAGACTCCCCACCATGTAATAAGGATACATGTTCTACTATGCTCATAGCAGCCCTATTTATAATTGCCAGATGCTGGAAAGAACCCAGGTATCCCTCAACAGAAGAGTGGATGCAAAAAATGTGGTATATCTACACAATGGAGTACTATTCAGCCATTAGAAACAATGAATTCATGAAATTCTTAGGCAAATGGATGGAGCTAGAGAATATCATTCTCAGTGAGGTAACCCAGACTCAAAAGGTGAATCATGGTATGCACTCACTAATAAGTGGATATTAACCTAGAAAACTGGAATACCCAAAACATAATCCACACATCAAATGAGGTACAAGAAGAAAGGAGGAGTGGCCCCTGGTTCTGGAAAGACTCAGTGAAACAGTATTCAGCAAAACCAGAACAGGGAAGTGGGAAGGGGTGGATGGGAGGACAGGGGAAGAGAAGGGGGCTTACGGGACTTTCGGGGAGTGGGGGGAGGGCTAGAAAAGGGGAAATCATTTGAAATGTAAATAAATTATATCGAATAATAAAAAAAAAGAACCTCCACATAAAACCAGACACACTGAAACTAATAGAAAAGAAACTGTTGAAGTCCCTTGAGGACAGGGGCACAGGGAAAAAAATCCTGAACAGAACACCAATAGCTTATGCTCTAAGATCAATAATTGACAAATGGGACCTCATAAAATTACAAAGTTTCTGTAAGGCAAAGGACACTATCAAAAGGACAAACCAACAACCAACAAATTTGAAAAAGATCTTCACTAACCCAACATCCAACAGAGGGTTAATATCCAATATACAAAGAACTGAAGAAGTTAGACTTTAGAGAACCAAATAACCTTATTGAAAATGGGATACAGAACTAAATAAAGAATTTTCACCTGAAGAACTTCAAATGGCTGAGAAGCACCTTAAGAAATATTCAATATCACTAGTCATTAGGGAAATGCAAATCAAAACAACCCTGAGATTTCACCTCACACCAGTCAGAATGGCTAAGATTAAAAAACTAAATGGAGAGAAGAAACTTGAAGCAATCCCACTGAAATCAGGGACCAGACAAGGCTGCCCCCTTTCTCCTTATCTTTTCAATATTGTACTTGAGGTACTAGCTCGGGCAATTCGACAACATAAGGAGGTCAAAGGGATACAAATTGGAAAGGAAGAAGTCAAACTATCATTATTTGCAGATGACATGATAGTCTACCTAAGTGACCCAAAAAACTCCACTAGAGAGCTCCTACAGCTGATAAACAACTTCAGCAAAGTGGCAGGTTATAAAATCAACTCAAGCAAATCAGTGGCCTTCCTATACTCAAAGGATAAGCAGGCTGAGAAAGAAATTAGGGAAATGACCCCCTTCACAATAGCCACAAACAGTATAAAGTATCTTGGGGTGACTCTTACCAAACATATGAAAGATCTGTATGACAAGAACTTCAAGACTCTGAAGAAGGAAATGGAAGAAGACCTCAAAAAATGGGAAAACCTCCCATGCTCATGGATCAGTAGAATCAATATAGTTAAAATGGCCATTTTGCCAAAAGCAATATACAGATTCAATGCAATACCCATCAAAATCCCAACTCAATTCTTCGCAGAGTTAGAAAGAGCAATTATCAAATTCATCTGGAACAACAAAAAACCCAGGATAGCTAAAACTATTCTCAGCAACAAAAGAAAATCTGGGGGAATCAGTATCCCTGACCTCAAGCAATACTACAGAGCAATAGTGTTAAAAACTGCATGGTATTGGTACAGTGACAGGCAGTAGGATCAATGGAACAGGATTGAAGATCCAGAAATGAACCCACACACCTATGGCCACTTGATCCTCGACAAAGAGGCTGAAAACATCCAATGGAAAAAAGATAGCCTTTTCAACAAATGGTGCTGGTTCAACTGGAGGTCAGCATGCAGAAGAATGCGAATTGATCCATCCTTGTCTCCTTGTACTAAGCTCAAATCCAAATGGATCAAGGACCTCCACATAAAGCCAGACACTCTGAAGCTAATAGAAAAGAAACTGGGGAAGACCCTTGAGGACATAGGTACAGGGAGAAAGTTTCTGAACAGAACACTAATAGCGTATGCTCTAAGAGCAAGAATTGACAAATGGGACCTCATAAGGTTACAGAGTTTCTGTAAGGCAAAGGACACCATCAAGAGGACAGATCGGCAACCAACAAATTGGGAAAAGATCTTCACCAATCCTACATCAGATAGAGGGCTATTATCCAATATATATAAAGAACTCAAGAAGTTAGACTCCAGAAAACCGAACAACCCTATTAAAAAATGGGGTACAGAGTTAAACAAAGAATTCTCACCTGAAGAACTTCGGATGGTGGAGAAACATCTTAAAAAATGTTCAACTTCATTAGTCATTAGCGAAATGCAAATCAAAACAACCCTAAGATTTCATCTTATACCAGTCAGAATGGCTAAGATTAAAAATTTAGGAGACAGCAGGTGTTGGAGAGGGTGTGGAGAAAGAGGAACACTCCTCCACTGCTGGTGGGGTTGCAAATTGGTACAACCACTCTGGAAAGCAGTCTGGCGGGTCCTCGGAAAACTGGGCACCTCACTTCCAGAAGATCCTGCTATACCACTCCTGGGCATATATCCAGAGGATTCCCCACCATGTAATAAGGATACATGCTCTACTATGTTCATAGCAGCCCTATTTATAATTGCCAGATGCTGGAAAGAACCCAGGTATCCCTCAACAGAAGAGTGGATGCAAAAAATGTGGTATATCTACACAATGGAGTACTATTCAGCCATTAGAAACAATGAATTCATGAAATTCTTAGGCAAATGGATGGAGCTAGAGAACATCATACTAAGTGAGGTAACCCAGACTCAAAAAGTGAATCATGGTATGCACTCACTAATAAGTGGATATTAACCTAGAAAACTGGAATACCCAAAACATAATCCACACATCAAATGAGGTACAAGAAGAAAGGAGGAGTGGCCCCTGGTTCTGGAAAGACTCAGTGAAACAGTATTCGGCAAAACCAGAACAGGGAAGTGGGAAGGGGTGGGTGGGAGGACAGGGGAAGAGAAGGGGGCTTACGGGACTTTCGGGGAGTGGGGGGGCTAGAAAAGGGGAAATCATTTGAAATGTAAATAAATTATATCGAATAAAAAAATTAAAAAAAAAACTCAGGAGACAGCAGGTGTTAGCAAGGATGTAGAGAATGAGGAACACTTCTTCATTGCTGGTGGGAATGCAAGTTGGTACAACCACTCTGGAAATCAGTCTGGCGGCTCCTCAGAAAACTGGGCATGGCATTTCTGGAGGACCCTGCTATACCTCTCCTGGGCATATACCCAGAGGATTCCCTGGCATGCAATAAAGAAATATGTTCCACTATGTTCATAGCAGCCTTATTTATAATAGCCAGAAGATGGAAAGAACCCAGATGTCCCTCAATGGAGCAATAGATACAGAAAATGTGGTATATTTACACAGTGGAAGACTACTCAGCGATTAAAAACAATGAGTTCATGAAATTTTTAGGCAAATGGTTGGAACTGAAAAAGATCATCTTAAGTGAGGTAACTCATTCACAAAAGAACACACATGGGATGTAATCACTGAAAAGTAGATATTAGACCAGAAGCTCTGAATACCCAAGACACAACTCACATATCAAATCATTCCCAAGAAAAAGGAAGGAGAGGGCTCTGGTCCTGGAAAGGCTTGATGCAGCATTGTAGGGAATTGCCAGGACAGATAAATGGGAAGAGGTTGATTGGGGGAATGGGCAGATGGAAGAGGGCTTATGAGATGTATGGGGAGGGGGGAACTGGGAAAGGGAAAATCATCTGAAATGTAAACAAAGAATATAGAAAATAATAATAATAAAAGTATTATCTGTTACAGTTTTCAAGAAGTTTTCAGTGTTACATAAAAGTTGAAATGTTTTATTGACATTATAACAAAATCAGTTATTTAAATGGTAATTTATTGAATTTTTAATGTGAAATCCTCTGAATGAGTATGTTTAATAAACTATAAAATAAAACTTTATCATAAAATTAATTTAAAATATTGAAGAGTTTATGTGAACAAAGATATACAGCAGAATACATATATGATACCATCTCAAACCATTAAGACTCACATTAAAAAAAAAGACCCACATTTAAATGATTTTTGATATTTAAAATAATTCAAAATTGGTCAGTTTCAAACTTAATCTATTTTGCATACACATATGTGTATTTGATATATTTCTGTGTGTGCCTTTTTATTTATACATACAGGAGTATACATATATGCTAAAGCATGAGTAGACATGAGTGAATCCACCTCTGGAAGTATGGAGCTGATGTAAAGTATCTTTCTCAGTCAGTCTGCAACATATTCATTGAGGTCTCTTCCCAGAAGCAGAGCTTATGGACTGCTGGTAGATCTGTTAGCCAGACTGTGAGCGAGTCTCTGAGGCCAGCACTTGAGTTTACATGCTTGTTCATCTTTTCTGGTATTTATGGCTATTAGCATCAGTCCCTATGCTTTATGAATGATCCATGTCCCTAGGTCTCATTCTGTTGTCTTAAATGAATATTTGTAAGTTCTAGAACCTCCTGAGAGGACTATAAGATCTTATCATTGCTGGCTAATTTTGATGATTCTTTAGCAATTGTACAAAATGCAAAGAACTTTCTCTTCCTCCTCCTCCTGTTTCTCCTCTTCATCTTCTTCCTCATTCTTCTCTGAACAGAGAAAAGGAACTGAATGACATAAAAAAATTAGCTTGAATTCTCTTTAGATCAAATTAAATTCCTTTTAGTTTATCATTCATAGCTTATTCATTATATATACCATGGGAATAAATGCTGCTTCTGGGAAACATTAAAACCCCATTATGCTCAATAAGAATGGCTTTAATTAATATTAATACTTTATAAAATAAAAAATATAATTCTATATGAATTGACCACCATATCTTCTTTTATTCTCCTCTCATGCATTACATAGTAACCACAGTTTCTCCTCCCTCCACTCCTCCCAGTCCTCTGCCAGTACTTCCCATCTCAACCACACTTACTTCGTTTTCCATTTCCTATGAATTAAAGAGCAGTCCTACCAGGGATGTCATCCAAATATGGGATAATAAAATAAAATAAAACTAGGCACAAACCCTCATATCAAGGTTGGACAAGACAATGCAGTAGGAGGAAAAGGGTCCCAAGTGCAGGCAAAAAAGACAGAGATACTCCCCAACTCCCACTTTTAGTAGTGGGGTAAGAATGGACAAGAGCACCAAGCTACACCACCATAATGTATATGTAGAGGATCTAGCTCTGACACATACAGGGTCTATGAAGGTTGCATTACACTTTGTGAGCACTGATAAGACTTGCTTAAATGATTTTGTTGTGAAGGGTGTCATTTTCCTAACTTTTTTCTCAGCCTGCTTATCCTTTGAGTATAGGAAGGCAACTGATTTTCTTGAGTTGATTTTATAACCTGCCACTTTGCTGAAGTTGCTTATCAGCTGTAGGAGTTCTCTGTTGGAGTTTTTGGGTCACAAACTATATAAAGTATCTTGGTGTGACTCTAACCAAACAAGTGAAAGATCTATATGACAAGAACTTCAGGTCTCTAAAGAAGGAAATCGAAGACGACCTCAAAAAATGGAAAAATCTTCCATGCTTGTGGATTGGCAGGATTAATATAGTTAAAATGGCCATTTTACCAAAAGCAATATACAGATATAATGCAATCCCTATCAAAGTCCCAACTCAGTTCTTCACAGAGTTACAAAAAGCAATTCTCAAATTTATCTGGAATAACAAAAACCCAGGATAGCTAAAACTATTCTCAACAGTAAAAGAACTTCAGGGGGAATTAGTATCCCAGACCTCAAGCAGTACTACAGAGCAATAGTGTTAAAAACTGCATGATATTGGCACAGGGACAGGCAAGTGGACCAATGGAATAGAATTGAAGACCCAGAAATGAATCCACACAGCTATGGTCACTTGATCTTCGACAAAGGAGCAGAAAACATCCAGTGGGAAAAAGATAGCCTTTTCAACAAATGGTGCTGGTTCAACTGGAGATCAGCATGCGGGAGAATGCGAATTGATCCAATCTTCTCTCCTTGTACTAAGCTCAACTCCAAGTGGATCAAGGATCTCCACATAAAACCAGACACACTGAAACTAATAGAAAAGAAACTGGGGAAAACCTTTGAGGACATGGGCACAGGGGAAAAGTTCCTGAACAGAACACCAATAGCTTATGCTCTAAGATCAAGAATTGACAAATGGGACCTCATAAAATTACAAAGATTCTGTAAGGCAAAGGACACTGTCAAAAGGACAAAATGGCAAACAACAAATTGGGAAAAGATCTTCACCAGCCCTACATCCGATAGAGGGCTAATATCCAGGAGACAGCAGGTGTTGGCAAGGATGTGGAGAAAGAGGAACATTCCTTCACTGCTGGTGGGATTGTAAGATTGTACAACCACTATGGAAATCAGTCTGGCGGTTCCTAAGAAAACTGGACATGACACTTCCCAAGGACCCTGCTATCCCTCTCCTGGGCATATACCCAGAGGATTCCCCATCATGCAATAAGGACACGTGCTCCTCTATGTTCATCGCAGCCTTATTTATAATAGCCAGAAGCTGGAAAGAACCCAGATATCCCTCAGTGGAGGAATGGATACAGAAAAATGTGGTATATAACCACAATGGAGTACTATTCAGCAATTAAAAACAAAGAATTCATGAATTTTTTTAGGCAAATTGATGGAACTGGAAAATGTCATCCTAAGAGAGGTAACACAATCACAAAAGAATACTCATGAAATGCAGTCATTGATAAGGGAATATTAATTGGCCCTTAAGCTCTGAATACTGAAGATACGATTAGCATATCAAATGATTCCCATGAAGAAGGAAAAATCACTATAGATGGAGAAACAAAGACATTCCATGACAAAACCAAATTTACACAATATCTTTCCACAAACCCAGCCCTACAAAGGATAATAGGGGGAAAACACCATTACAATGAGGGAAACTATACCCTGGAAAAAGCAGGATATTAAGCTTCTCTCATCAAACCCAAAAGAAGATAGCCACACAAGTATAAAATTAACATCAAAAATGATAGGAAGAAATAACAACTACTCCTTAATATCTCTTAAAATCAATGGACTCAATTCCCCAATAAAAAGACATAGACTAACAGACTGGTAACGTAAATAGGACCCTACATTTTGCTGCATACAGGAAACACACCTCAGTGTCAAAGACAAAAACTACCTTAGATTTAAAAGGCTGGAAGACAATTCTACAAGCAAATGGTCTCAGGAAACAAGCAGGAGTTGCCATTCTAATATCAGATAAAATTGACTTTCAACCTAATGTCATCAAAAGAGACATGGAATGTCACTTCTTGTTGGTCAAAGGAAAAATCCACCAAGAAGAACTCTCAATCCTGAACATCTATGCTCCAAATAAAAGGGTGCCCTCATTCATAAAAGAAACTTTACTAAAGCCCAAAGCACACATTGCACCTATCATAATAATTGTGGGTGACTTCAACACTCCACTCTCATCAATGGACCAATCAGGAAAACAGAAACTAAACAGGGAAACAGTGAAACTAATTGAAGCTTTGGACCAATTGGATTTAACAGATATATATATATATATAACTTTTTATATCCAATAACCAATTGGATATAACAGATATATATATATAACTTTTTATATCCAATAACCAATTGGATATAACAGATATATATATATAACTTTTTATATCCAATAACCAATTGGATATAACAGATATATATATATATATATATATATATATATATATATATATATATATATATATTTATCCCAAAGCAAAAGAATATACCTTTTTCTCAGTACCTCATGGTACCTTCTCCAAAATAGATCATATAGTTGGTCACAAGACAGACCTCAACAATTATAAGAAGATTGAAATAATCCCATGCCTTCTATCAGATCACTATGGAGTAAACGTGGTCTTTAATAACAATAAAAACAACAGAAAACCCACATACACATGGAAACTGAACAATACTCTACTCAATAATACCTTGGTCAAGGATGAAATAAAGAAAGAAATCAAAGATTTTTTAGAATTTAACGAAAATGAAGGCACAACATACACAAATCTATGGGACAAAATGAAAGCAGTGCTAAGAGGAAAATTCATAGTTTTGAGTGCCTCCAAAAAGAAATTTGAGAGAACATACACTAGAAGATTAACTGAACAACTTAAAGCCCTGGAACAAAAAGAAGCTAATTCATCCAGGAGGAGGAGAAGACAGGAAATCATCAAACTCAGGGCTGAAATCAATCAAGTAGAAACCAAGAGAGCCATACAAAGAATCAACAAAACCAGGAGCTGGCTCTTTGAAAAAATCAACAAGATAGATAAACCCTTAGCTAGACTAATCAAAGGGCACAGAGAAAGCATCCAAATTAACAAAATTAGAAATGAAAAGAGAGATATTACAACAGAAACTGAGGAAATTCAAAAAATCATCAGATCCCACTACAAAAGTCTGTACTGAACAAAACTGGAGAATCTGGAGGAAATGGACATTTTCTTAGACAGATACCAAATATCAAAATTAAACCAGGATCAAATAGATCATCTAAACAGACCCATAACCCTAAAGAAATAGAAGGGGTCATAGATAGCCTTCCTACAAAAAAAAGCATAGGACCAGATGGTTTCAGTGCAGAATTCTATCAGACCTTCAAAGAAGACTTAACACCAATACTCTTCAAATTCTTCCATCAAATAGAAACAGAAAGAACACTACCCAATGCCTTCTACAAAGCCACAATTACGCTGATACCAAAACCACACAAAGATCCAACTAAGAAAGAGAATTTCAGGCCAATTTCCCTTATGAATATCGATGCAAAATTACTCAATAAAATTCTTACCCACCGAATCCAAAAACACATCAAACCAATCATCCACTAGGATCAAGTAGGCTTCATCCGAGGGATGCAGGGATGGTTCAATATAAGGAAATCCATCAATGCAATTCACTACATAAACAAACTCAAAGAAAAAAACCACATGCTCATTTCATTAGATGCTGAAAAAACATTTGACAAAATTCAGCATCCTTTCATGCTAAAACTCTTGGAAAGGACAGGAATTCAAGGCCCATATGTAAACATAGTAAAAGCAATATACAGCAAACTGGTAGCCAACATCAAACTAAATGGAGAGAAACTTGAAGCAATCCCACTAAAATCAGGGACTAGACAAGGCTGACTCCTCTCTCCATATCTTTTCAATATAGTTCTTGAAGTACTAGCTAGAGCAATTAAACAACATAAGGAAATCAAAGGGATACAAATTGGAAAGGAAGAAGTCAAACTATCACTATTTGCAACTGATATGATTGTATACTTAATTGACCCAAAAAACTCTACTAGAGGACTCTGACAGCTGATAACTTCAGCGAAATGGCTGGCTACAAAATCAACTCAAGCAAATCAGTAGCCTTTATATACTCAAAGGATAAGCAGACCGAGAATGAAATTAGGGAAATGACCCCCTTCACAATAGCCACAAACAGCATAAAGTATCTTGGGGTGACTAACCAAACAAGTGAAAGACCTATAAGACAAGAACTTCAGATCTCTGAAGAAGGAAATCGAAGAAGATCTCAGAAAATGGAAAATTCTTCCATGCTCTTGGATTGGCAGGATTAATATAGTGAAAATGGCCCTCTTGTCAAAGGCAATCTACAGATTCAGTGCAATCCCCATCAAAATCCCAACCCAGTTCTTCATAGAGCTAGAAAGAGCAATTTTCAAATTCATCTGGAATACCAAAAAACCCAGGATAGTTAAAACTATTCTCAACAGTAAAAGAACTTCAGCGGGATTCAGTATCCTAGACCTCAAACATTACTACAGAACAATGACGATAACAACTGCATGGTATTGGTACAATGTCAGGCAAGCAGATCAATGGAATAGGATTGAAGACCCAGAAATGAACCCACATACCTATGGTCACTTGATCTTCGACAAAGGAGCTGAAAGCATCCAGTGGAAAAAAGATAGTCTTTTCAACAAATGGTGCTGGTTCAATTTGAGGTCAGCATGCAGAAGAATGAGAATTGATCCATTCTTATCTTTGTACTAAGCTCAACTCCACATGGATCAAGAACCTCCACATAAAACCTGACACACTGAAACTAATAGAAAAGAAACTGGGAAAGACCCTTGAGGACATGGCACAGGGGAAAAGTTCCTGAATGGAACACAAATAGCTTATGCTCTAAGATCAAGAATTGACAAATGGGACCTCATAAAATTACAAAGTTTCTGTATGGCAAAGGACACTGTCAAAAGTTCAAAACGTCAACCAACAGATTGGGAAAGGATCTTTACCAACCCTAAATCTGACAGAGGGCTAATATCTAATATATACAAAGAACTCAAGAAGGTAGAACCCAGAGAACCAAATAACCCCATTAAAATGTGGGGTACTGAGGTAAACAAAGAAGTTTCACATGAAGAACTTTGGAGGGCTGAGAAACACCTTAAGAATTGTTCAACATCATTAGGGAAATGCAAATCAAAACAACCCTGATGTTTCACCTCACACCAGTCAGAATGGCTAAGGTCAAAAACTCAGGAGACAGCAGGTGCTGGCAAGGATGTGGAGAAAGGAACACTCCTCCACTGCTGGTGGGATTGCAAGATGGTGCAACCACTTTGGAAATCAGTTTGGAGGTTCCTCAAAAAACTGGGCATGGCACTTCCAGAGGACCCTGCTATACCACTCCTGGGCACATACCCAGAGGATTCCCCAGCATGTAATAAGGACACCTGTTCCACTATGTTCATAGCAGCCCTATTTGTAGTAGCCAGAAGCTGGAAAGATCCCAGGTGTCCCTCAATGGAGGAATGGATAAAAAAAAAAAATGTGGTATATTTAATGGAGTACTATGCAGCCATTAGAAACAATGAATTCATGAAATTCATAGACAAATGGATGGAGCTGGAGAACATCATACTAAGTGAAGTAACCCAGTCTCAAAAGATCAGTCATGGTATGCACTCACTGATAAGTGGATATTAACCTAGAAACTTGGAATACCCAAGAAATAATCCACATATTAAATGATGTCCAAAAAGAACGAAGGAGTAGTCCCTGGTTCTGGAAAGACTCAATGCAACAGTATTGGGAAATACCAGAACAGGGAAGTGGGAAGGAGTAGATGGAGGAAGAGGGGGAAGGAAGAGGGCCTATGAGACTTGCGGGGAGTGGGGTCCCAGAAAAGGGGAAATCATTTGAAATGTAAGTAAAGAATACAATGAATAAAAAGAAACTCTTAAAAAAAAAAGAAGGAAGAAGAGGGCCCTAATCCTAGAAAGGCTTGATCCAGCATTGTAAGGGTGTACCAGGACGGAGAAAAGGGAGGAGGAAAGACAGGAGAATGGAGGGAGAGAAAAGGACTTATGGTACATATGGGGAAGGGGGAACTGGGAATGGGGAAAGCTTTTTGAATGTAAACAAAGAATATAGAAAATAAATATATATAAAAAACAAAGAAATGAATAAGTAAATGTGAAGAAAAATAAAATAAATGATTTTGTTGGTCATGTTCTCCTGATATTAGTGAAACCTCTGGCTCCACCTAGTGTTTGGCTGTGGGTATCTGTATCTGCTCCCACACAATAGCACATCCATCATGACAATTGGGGCAAGCACAGATCTATGACTATAGCATAATATCATTAAGAATCATTTCATTGTATTCTGTTTGTTTGTTTGATTGTTGTTTGTAAAGAGTACTGTTCTGTTCTATTCTGAGTCCCTGCACTGTCCTGCCTATGGTTCCTGTCTATCAAAGCAGTACCAGGAATGACCTACCTCTCATTAAGTGGACTGACCGTTGGTTCAATCATTGGTGACCACTTGCACATGTTGTGCTCTGCCCTTACCCTGACACATGTTAAAACTGGACAATTTGTAGGTTGAAGGTTATGTGGCTGGGCTTATGTCCCAGTCCCATTGCTGAGACCATTTCCTGGTTATAAAAAATGGTCAGTTACTTACCTAGATTACTTTTATTTACTTGGAAATACAAGGTATATCGTAGGGTAACTTTTGCCCAATTTCTTCTGTGGCTTCTTTGAAAATAATATGTTCTGTGGCAGCCTGAAAAAATAATCCTGTTTATCACTTTTATCTCTGGGAAGAGATGGTGAGCTGTAGTTACAGACAGAACATACAGATAGATATCTTCTGTATAAATGCTCTTATGACATTTTTATTTGGCCCTTTCTTCCATCATATACAAATTTATATTCTAACTTGATCTAAATGAACTTTGAAGACTCTCTGCCTCTTTTCTTACAAAGGAAGTGAAATATTCAGCTAAGAAGGAAAGCTCTTACAAATGAATACAGTTCAGTATCTTTATACATTGTAAGTTCCTAATTCAAGTATTCATTACATTTTTTCATAGTAAGAAAGAGCAAACTGTGGTTAATAGAGTTCTGAATATCATCTACAAAGAGACTCCTGTGAACATTTTGTTAGATCCAAAGTTCAACACAGAAAACCTTTTCAAAGATATAATGCCAAGAGTTGTGGCAAAGAAAAAATAATAAAACAATGGCAAAAATTATAATTTCAAATTTGAATAATACATAATTTTATTGATTTAAAATATTCATAATTTTGCTTTGAATATATATACTTTCAAATGTTTAATCTATTATATCACACTAAATACATAAAATTATAATTTTCAAAGGCATGAGTTTGTCCATAGATAATTCTATTGATTTAAAATATATGTAATTGTGCTTTAAATATATATATATAGTAATATATGTTTAACCCAGCAAATCACACTAAATGCATAGCAAATGTAAAGCATGAACTTTAGGGATGATATTTTCTTTGCATCTCATTTTTAGTCTACTTTCTAGAGATAATAATCATCTTCTGTAATGACATCAAATTTCCCTTACACCACACTCAGTAAAATGCATTGACTTCAAAGGACATATTAAAATAATATCTCTCTGTAGATAATAGATAATTAGGTAATTATACAAATTAAAGATTTTCCAGAAATTAGACTTAAGAAAAATCTTTTCTTTTCTAAAAATATTTGTTGGCCTTTAAATCTTCCCCCAAGTCAATCCAAATGCCTCCTGGCATATTTGCTGAGTCTGATTAAACTGATTTTCCAGTCTTCCTGCTTATTTAATAGAAATATCCAGACTCTGGTCCTCACTCTACTAAAGCAATTCCTTTTATTCCATTTCAATAGACTTCATACTGGACTCTCAACACTTTTTTAAATGAAAGGATTATAGACCTAGGATAGCCCTTCTCTACTTCAAGCATCTTTGCTGATTCTGAACTCCAATTTCTCCATCCTCATATCCTGGTCAGGTGCTTGTAATGGGCTTTAAACTAAAGATAAGAGCTGAAGAACTTCATGGGAGTTTCTCTGAGTATTACAGAAAGTTTGTGATGCCTCAGCCATTGCAACTATGACATTTGACACAGAATTAAAGATAAAGATAGGCTCCAATTATTTCTAGAAAATTCTGTATTTATTTTAGATAAAAAAATTTACATCTCCCAGTAAGTTCATTGCAGCCTTTTTATTTCTTGAACACTACACCTTGCCATATTGTAATATATATTGACTTCCATCTCTACTAGGTAATAAATGGCTTATTATCTACATTGTGAGTTATTTTTTAGACTAGGAATCTAAGACATTATGAATTGGATACTATATGGTGTGATAGACTCAAATAAGAAAGACCCAAATGGAGAACTTAATGGTAACTGGCTTCTAATATGTAGAAAAATCCTGATGAATTAACCCTGTCAACATCATAGCTAAGTGCAAATAAAAAAACACATATGTTTATTTCAAATCATAAATTTCTGTTGAAGACACAGCTATCACATGAAAGCAAAGATAATTGGGCTGCATGATTATTCTCCACTAATAGCATTATTGTTGTTGTTGTTCACATCAAGGAAATGCAAAGATTAAGATGAAAGTGACAGGGATTATAACACTGGATATTCATATGATAGACTACAAGGGTGAAAGTAGTTATATAAAACCTCAATATATCTCGACTTGCAAAGCTCTGCTTTTTACACATATAATAGAAAGATTAAAATATGAGAAAATAAAGAATTATATAATGATCACATACATCCATTGAAACGTTAAACAAGCATTAGTAAAGATCAACAAAAGCTTTACTATATCCATGTCTCTATTCCATTTCTTTCTATATCTGCCCATATTTTGAGGATTATTTGCAGTATTAATTATTTCACACCCGATAGTTTCTGTGGCATGACTTTCTTCACCTTTGTAAAATAGCATCGTGGCACTACTAAAGTATTTAATAAAATTCAGATTGGACTTGATGCCACATGTCTTTAATCCTGTCCTTTAAGAAACTAAGACTAATCAAGAGAACCAAATAACTCTATTAAAAATGGGGTACAAAGCAAAAAAAAGAGTTCTCAACTGAGGAATTCCCTCTCCTCCCTCTCCCTCTCCCTCTCCCTCTCCCTCTCCCTCTCCCTCCCTCTCCCTCTCCCTCTCCCTCTCCCTCTCCCTCTCCCTCTCCCTCTCCCTCTCCCTCTCCCTCTCCCTCTCCCTCTCCCTCTCCCTCTTAACTGAGGAATGCCAAATGGCTGAGAAACACCTAAAGCACTGTTAAATATCCTTAGTCATCAGGGAAATGCAAACCAAAACATCCCTGAGATTCCACCTGACACCAGTCAGAATTGCTAAGAACAAAAACTCAGATGACAGCAGATGCTGGTGAGGCTGTGGAGAAAGAAGAACACTCCATTATTGGTGGCATTGCAAGCTGGTACAACCACTCTGGAAATCAGTCTTGTGGTTCCTCAGAAAAGTGGACATAGTACTACCTGAGGACCCAAGTATACCACTCCTTGGCATATATCCAAAAGATGCTCCAACATATAACAAGTACACATGCTCTACTGTGTTCGTAGAAGCCTTATTTATAATAGCCAGAATCGGAAAAGAACTCATATGTCCTTCAACAGAGGAGTTGATACAGAAAATGTGGTTCATTTACACAATGGACTACTACTCAGCTAATGAAAACAATGACTTCATGAAAATAAATAGAAAGGTAAATACAGCGGCAGATGCTCTCAGCCAACCATGCTCAGTCCAATGGAGGAGTTAGAGAAAGGACTTAAGAAACTGAGGGATTTGCAACCCCATAAGAAGAACAACAGTATCAACCAACCACCCCCACTCCCCGCCTCCAGAGCTCCTAGAGATGAAACCACCAACCAAAGAGTACACATGGATGGACCCATGGCTCCAGTCACATATGATGTCCTTATTGGGTGTCAATGAAAGAAAAGGCCCATGGTCCTTTGACGGCTCGATGTCCAATCTAGGTGAAAGCCAGGCCTGGAACATGGCAGTGTGTGTGTGTGTGTGTGTGTGTGTGTGTGTGTGTGTGTGTGTGTGTGTGTGTGTGTATGTGTGTAACACCCTCATAGTAGTAGGGGGTAAGAAGGATGTGATAGGGGGTTTTGGGAAGGGTAACTAGGAAAGGGGATAACATTGAAATGTAAATAAAGAAAATATCTAATTAAAAAATAAATACAATGAAACTGAGAGAAGCAGATTAATAGTTTAAGGCTAGTGTGCGTAGCATAGTAATATATATTTCTAACAAAGATACAAAATATAAAGTAAATTATAGTATAAATACATTAAAACAAAAATGATGGTTTTCTCAAGTGATTTCTCACTAGCCTTTTTTATCCAACATAAAATTTTTATTGATTATCTGGGGATTTCACATCATGCACCTGTTGTAGAATACATGCCAGAAAGCATTTGTGCACCTCAAAAGACCAGCAAGGAGCCATTTCTCTAGGTAATAGCTTTAGGGTCTTTTAATTACAATCTCAGGCTTGGGCTCTCCTCCAGCCCAACCCTGATATAGCAGGACAAGAAGGGAAGGTGGAGCCACCTGGAACCCTCAGCAGGACAAGATTTTATAGAAAAATAGGAGCATGTGAGGGGGTGAGGGAGAGTGTCCAGTTTGGCAAGCATCTAATAGAATGACTATAAACCAACAGCTGGGTGCTCTGAAGGAAGACCTTTTACAGTCACAAAAAGTCTGAAAGTACATCTGAAACAATCAGGCTAGTCTTTGATTAACTGTTGCTAAGGAGTAGCTAGGGAGTAGCTCTTGCCAAGGACAAGCCATCGGGTCCTTCTGAGTACATGGGTGCAGCTTAGGTTCTGCTGCAGGTCAAATTCTCAGCTTTTTTTTTTTTCCTTTCTTGAAAGGGGATATGGTCATAAGATAGAGTAGGTTTGACCTCTCACACCAGATCACACTCATTTCCCAGTCCTTCCATGTCTGCTCCCCAACTGTGATCTCTACCCAAAAAAAGTAACAACAGAATATAAGAATTAAAATAAATTAAAAAAAAACTAAGTCCAATTTATGTTATCTATAAACTCACTGAAGCATGATTACACTCTCAGGGGTTTTCTTCTTAAATAGAACAGAGGGTCTTTCCCTTCTTGCAACCCTTGTGGAGCGCTAATATCAGCATCTCCATCCTACTTTTTAAGCATTCTCTTTGATGGTTGCCTGTCTAGTCTCTTAAACTTATTATATTTTTTGGGGGGGGGGCGGGGGAGGTGAGGAGGTTGCCTTACACTCTTCTTATTTTTAACAAAATATCCAAATATACAGGTTGTGATTAAAACATTAGAAACTTTTCTCATATTCAAAGCAACTGTGTGAAGACAACTGTTTTTTTAAGGACATTTGGGCTCTATTCTAGGAAAATAAAAATTGAACATTTCAAAGTTGCTAAAATTTAATGTGAAGAGCGCTTTTCAGTGCCAGGAAGTTTTCCTGTTAACTAGAGGTGCTTTCTAGTAACCATAGAAGTTTCCTTAGATTTAACTATTATATCTGCTTAAGTTTTATTAGTCTTTTGTGAAGACACAAACAAATATCCATTCATCCTATATAAAGTATAAAAGCACCATATTCTTCTCTATTTTTGGTAAATCAAAGAATTATTGGAGTTATTTACAGGATGTGGGAGAATCAAAAGCAACTTCCATTCCACCCAGCAAGAATCCTAGTCTCATGAAATTTTCATCAATAGGGTATCAGGTTTGCATAACCTTTCACTTCCTATAGATATTATCAGTTCTCCAAAATATGTCCATTTGCCTTTGAGGATCAGGAATAGTAGTAGTTGATTGGATCTCATATTACAATCAGTTGATAGGCATCCAGTTACTACCCCCTGGGCCCTTGACAACATCTACGTGGAATCATCATCAGTACAATTGCCATTACCAGAGACTTAATTATCACTATTTATTTGGCTATTTACTTGGCCTGACTCCAGGAATAAGTATCCTGTACATCCCCAAATTCTGCTCTAGACCCTCATAACATCACAAAGTTGATGCTGTGTATACAGGAAATTGGTTCATTCTACAGATTGTATTTGCTTGTTTTTAAAAATTGGTTAATTTCTATCACTGTTGCTCAGTTTCATAGTCAGATCTTTTCTACTTCCTAAGAATTTGACAACTTTGTGAGTGTATGTTTGACACTAAGAGCAATGAGGAAGTAAAATGTTATGCAGAATCAATAAAAACTCACACTGTATATGAAGCTAAATATCAAGTAACTACTTAGGTATTTGGAGACCTAATGGGTCTAGTTAGGGCTGAATAACTCTCTCATAATCAGTAGCATGGATAGCCAAGTATTGTACTCTAGGATGCTAAATACTGGTCAGAGCAATGGGACCTAAGTCGTATCTCTGGTTCTGGGAGAAGTCTGGACATCATGAATTACCCAGATTTTTAATTGATAGCCTTTTAAACCTAGTAACTTTGCTCAGTCCTGTGAGAGATGTTCCAAATGGGGCCATCAACTGCATAGAATACAAAACATTCCTAAGAAAAAAATTGTCTGTTCCAGATACTGTAGAAACAATAAAGGCCTGATTCAATTTAAATTGGCACAATGGTGTCTCTAGGTATTGTATGCGCTCATCTTCTGAGAATATTCTTTTCTGAAGTGTTTTTGTTTTTACCCTTTTTTGATTATTCACTTTACATCTTGCTTATGCCCCCCTCAGAGTAACTCCCTCCCACAACCCTTTCTCTAACCCCCTCCCCTTCTTCTCTATTGGATGGGGGTCTACCTAGATATCTCCCACACTGGGCCATCAAGTCTCTGAGAGGCTAGGTACTTCCTCACCTCCTGAGGCCAGGCAAGGCACATATGCCATGCTAAAAACACATATGCCATGAACAGGAAGCAGCTTTGGGATAACCCCTTCTCCAGTGGCTCGAGACACACATGAAGATGAAGCTGCACATACGTTACATATGTGTATAGAGGCCTAGGTCTAGCCCAAGTGTATTTTTTGCTTGGTGGTTCAGACTCTGAGAGTCCCAAGAGTCCTAGTTAGTTGATTCTGTTGATCTTCCTGTGGAGTTCCTATCTCCTTAGGGGCTGTAATTCTTCTTCCTAATCTTCCATGAGAGTCCCCACGCTTAATTCATTGTGTGGCTGTGTTTGTCTGCATCTGAGTCTGTTGGTGGGTCAGGCCTCTTAGAGGACAGCCATGCTACTCTTGTCTGTAAGCACAACCATTTCATTAATATTTCATTAATAGTGTCAGGGATTGGTACTTGCCCATAGTGTGGATCTTAAATTGGGCTGGTTAGTGGTTGGTTGTTCCTTCAGTCTCGGCTCTATCTCCAATCTCTGCACATCTTGTTGATAGAATAAGTTTGGGGGGTTGAAAGATTTGTGGGTGAATTAGTATCCCAATTGCTCCATGGTTTCTGCCTAACCACAAAAGGCAGCCAAAGGTCTCCAAATTCTCAGTGCTATGAATCAGAGCTAGGGATACCTGCTTTGATTATTGAGTGAATCTCCTAGCCCAGGTTTCTGTCTGTTCTGGCACATACCCCATACCTCCCCCAATCCACCTTGGTTGCAGACTTCCATTCATTCTCATGGCCTTCTGTCCATACCCCTACTCCTCCCACAACTTCCCTCACAATCGCCCCATCACCCAGTTCCTTCTCTGCATCTGCCTTCTACTACCATTTCATTACTCCTTACATGTGAGGCTCAAGTATCCTTGCTTAGTCCCTCCTTCCTCTCCAGCCTTCTTACATCTGTAGAGTGCAGCCTGAACACCCTATATTTTATAGCTAATATCCACTTATAAGTGAATACATACTGTGAATGTCCTTTGGGTACTGGGTTACCGCACTCAGAATGATATTCTCATTCTGAGAGATTCATCCATTTGCCTGCAAACTTCATGATGTCTTTGATATTTTTAGCTATATAGTATTCGATTGTGTAGATGTAGCAAATTTTCTACATACATTCTTCAGTTGAGGGACATTTTTCAGTTTCTAGCTATTACAAACATAATTGAGCAAGTGTATTTGTGGGATGTTAGAACATTGTTTGGGTATATGCCCATGAGTAGTATAGCTGAGTCTTGAGGCAGAATTATTCCAAGTTTTCTGAGAAACTAAAAATTTGACTTCCAAAGTGGCTGTACAGGACTGTACTCCAAACAGCAATGGAGGAATGCTCCATATCCTCCCTAGAATTTGCATCACTTGAATTTTAGATCTTAGCAATTCTGAACTATTTAAGATGAAATCTCAAAGTTCATTTCCTTGATGACTAAGGACTTTAAACATTTTTTAAGTACTTCTTTGCTTCCCCCTGATTCCTCTGTTGAGAGTTCTCTTATTCTCTGCTTAGTTATGTATCTTTTTTTTATTTGGGTTATTTGAGTTATTGGTATTTGAATTCTTGAGTTCTTTATAAATTTGGTATATTACTCCTCTGTAACATGTAGAGTTCAGGAAGATCCTTTCTCAATCTGTAGGATGTCTATTTGTCTTATTCACATTTCCCTTTGCCTTATAGCAGCTTTGCAGTTTCATGAGTTTCCACAGATCAGATGCTGATCTTAGAGCTTTACTCTTTGCTATTCTGATCAGAAAATTATCTTCTGTACCAATGTGTTAAAGAGTATTTCCCACTTTCTCTTCTGTGAGATTTAGTTTATCAGATATTATTGGGTCATTGATCCACTTGAACTTGAATATTGTGCAGGGTAATAAATATGGATCCATTTTTATTCTTCTACATGTAGATATCCATTTAGACCAGCACCAGTTATCAAAGATGCTTTATTTTTTATTGTATGGCTTTTGGCCTATAAAAATCAAGTTTCAATAGGTGTATGGCTTGTTTTTATTGATTCCATGGATCAATGTGTCTGATTCTGTAACAATATTACTTGTTTTTATCACTATTTCCCTGTCACACAGCTTGAGGTCAGGGATGGTGATTCCTCCTGAAGTTATTTTTAATTGTTCAGGATTGTTTTGGCTATCCTGGGTTTGTTAATTTTCTATATGAAGTTGAGAAATGCTCTTTCAACATCTAAAAAAATTGTGTTAGATTTTGATAGGAATTTTTCTGTTGTGTTTTACTTTTCTATTGTGCGTTTACCAATTTCCTTGGGACGGCTTTACTTTATTCTGAAGTAAACACTGCCTGTCTTCTCGAGAATATTTGTTAAATCTTGTCCTAATTCTTTTTTAGAGAGCATAAGAGCCAAACAAAAGATAGGTTCTAGTACCAAAAATAAAACAAAATAAAATAAAACACTTTATACCACAGATTTGAAACAATGATTAATTAAATTCTAATGTTTCACACACCAGTGATATTCATACACTACTGTTTTTGGATCGCTGTTGCAAAATAATGTAAATGTGTTTGTTCAGTAAATTAGGGAGGAAGCTGATTATAATATCTCAGACACTGGAGAAATAAATCAAGTAGAACCTGTGAAGATAATCTGCAGATAAAAAGAAAACACTGGAATCTAAAATTCTTTAGTCTGATATGCATTTCTATTTCTCTTGATAAAGCACAGATATATTTTAATAATAATGATCCACTAACTTTCTTAAGTTATTAATGAAATCAATAAATTATGATTATTCTATTTCATTTTAAGAATAAACATTTAAATGGAGGCTTTAATTTGTCATCACATTCTTTGAATATGGTATTCTACAAAATAATATTCTCGAGGGCAGAGCATATGAATAACATAAAGAAGGTCAAAAACACTCTCTTTCCATATATTCAAAAGCTGTCAATCATGTGTGATAGCACACATATTTAATCCCAGCACTTTAGCAGGCAGAGGCAGAGTTTCAGGCAAGCTAGGCCAACATAATGAGACCATGTCTTAAGAATAATTGAATAAAAGCTCTTCTGCAAAAAATGTTGAGCCCTGAGTATTGATACAAATAGTTTAAATCTGTGTTGTCAGGAACTACCTAAATATTCAACATACAAAGGTCTAGTTATAAAAGTCTACAAAATAATAACTGTAATGGATGCTCTGAGAATGCAACAAAGAGTCTCAAAAATCTAAGTGTTTCCAAAGTCGTATTTACATGCAGATTCTCTGTTTTGAATTCTCCTGTACTTCTTAAAAACTGGATTCATTTGCTTTCACTTAGTAGCCAATTATTCCTAGAACACAACTGTTATGAAGAACATTTTATTTTTTATTTAGATATATTCTTTATTTACATTTCAAATAATTACCCCTTTCCTGGTTCACCCCCCAAAAGTCCCATGAGCCACCTCTCCTCCCCCTGTTCCCCAATCAATACCCTCCAGCTTCCCTATCCTAGTATTCCCCTTCATTGCTGCATCAAGCCATTCCAGGACCAAGGTCTTCTCCTGCCTTTAATGTCTAACAAGTCCATCCTGTGCTGCCTATGCATCTGGAGCCATGGGCAACACCATGTGCACTCTCTGGTTGATGTTTTTGTCCCTGGGAGCTCTGGGAGTACTGGGTGGCTCTTATCATTGTTCCTCTTATGGCACTACAAACTACTTCATCTTCTTGGGTCCTTTTTCTGGCTCCCCAATTGGAGCTCCTTTGCTCAGTTCAATGGCTGGCTGAGAGTGTCCCAGCCTCCCAGGTGACAGCTATATCCAGCTGCAGTCAGCAAGTACTTGTGGGCATCTATAACAGAGTCTGGGTTTTGTAACTGTATGGGATGGATCCCTAGGTGGGGTAGTCTCTGGATGGTCTTTCCCTCAGTCTCTGTTCCATACTTTGTCTCTGTATCTCCTTCTGCGGATATTTGTTCCCTTTTCTACAAAGGAACAGTGTATAGATACTTTGTTCTTCCTTCTTCTTAGGCATCATTTGATATGTGAATTGTGTCTTGGGTATTCTGAGCCTCCAAGCAAACATGCACTTATCAGTGAGTGCATGCCTTGTGTGTTCTTTTGTGATTGAGTTATCACTTAGGATGATATTTTCCATTTCCATCCATTTACCTAAGAACTTCAAGAATTCATTGTTTTTAATAACTAAGTAGTATCCCATTGTCTAAATATACCACCTTTTCTGTATCCATTCCTCCACTGAGGGACATCTGGGTTCTTTCCAGCTTCTGGCTATTATAAATAGGACGGTTATGAACATAGTGGAGTGTGTGTCCTTATTATATGCTGGGGAATGCTCTGGGTATATACCCAGGAGTGGTATAATAGGGTCTTCCAGTAGCATCATGCCCAGTTTTGTTAGGAACTGCCAGACTGATATCCGGAGTGGTTGTACCTGCTTGCAATCCCATCAGCAGAGAAAGAGTGTTCCTCTTTCTCCACATCCTCACCAGCACATGCTGTCTCCTGAGATTTTGATCTTAACCATTGTGAATGGTGTGAGGTAAAATCTCAGGGGTATTTTGGTTTGCATTTCCCCGATTACTAAGGATATTGAACATTTCTTTAGGTGCTTCTCAGCCATTCGATATCCTCAGGTGAAAATTGTTTGTTTAGCTCTGTACCCCATTTTTATTAAGGTTATTTGGCTCTCTGGAGTCTAACTTCTTGAGTTCTTTGTACATATTTGATATTAGCCCTCTGTCAAATATAGGGTGGATAAAGATCTTTTCCCAATTTGTTGGTTGCTGTTTTTTCCTTTTGACAGTGTCCTTTGCCTTACAGAAACTATGTAGTTTTATGAGGTCCCATTTGTTAATTTTTGATCTTAGAGTATATCTATTGTTCCTTTCAGGAAATTTTCCTCTGTACCCAAATGCTCAAGGATCTTCCCCAGTTTCTTTTCTATTAGTTTCAGTGTGCCCTGTTTTATGTGGAAGTCCTTGATCCATGTGGACTTGTGCTTATTACAAGGAGATAAAAATGGATTGATTTGCATTCTTCTGTATGCTAGCTGCCAGTTGAACCAGCACAATTTGTTGAAAAGGCTATCTTTTTTCCACTGTATGGTTTTAACTCCTTTGTGAAAGATCAAGTGACCATTGGTATGTGGGTTCATTTCTGGGACTTCAATTCTATTCCTTTTATCTACCTGCCTGTCACTATACCAACACCATGCATTTTTTTTTTTAACACTATTGCACTGTAGTACTGCTTGAGGTCCAGGATAATGATTCCCCCAGAAGTTCTTTTACTGTTGAGAATAGCCTTTAGCTATCCTCATTTTTTGTTATTCCAGATGAATTTGAGAATTGCTCTTTCTAACTCTATGAAAAATTGTGTTGGCATTTTGATGGGGATTGCATTGACTCTGTAGATTGCTTTTGGCAAGATGGCCATTTTTACTATATTAATCCTGCCAATCAATAAGCATGTTTTTCCATCTTCTGAGGTCTTCAATTTCTATCTTCAGAGACTTGAAGCGTGTTTTAGAAGAAGCAATGAGAAGCTAAGGAAATAAGCTGTTTTTGGTAGTATACGTCTATATTCTCCATACCTGTGATGCAGAGGGAGTATTGTTGTGACTATAAGTCCAGCTAGATTTATAAAGTGAGTTTGAGACAATGCAAGATTTTGTCTCAAAGTATTATTTTTCAGTGAAATTGTACCATTTTAATATACTTACAGAAATACATTTGTACATCTTTTAATTAAATCTTATTTGTGTAGAGCAAATGCTTACAAATGAATACTTAAAGGGTTTATGTCTATCCAAGCCATCTTATTAATTGTTCCCAAGTCACTTCTACTGTCATCACTTAATTATTTCCTAATACACTCATTCCTGTTATTGGACAACATTTTTTAAAGTATCATAATACACCTCAGTTTTCATATTCGAATTATACCCTGAAATGTTCTATATTGTGGTCTTTCAACTTGAGATGAAGATTCATCCCCAAATTTCCTATAGAGATATTATTCTATTCCTCCATTATATCACAATAATGACAACAAGAAGGAAGAAAAATTAAAAGCTGCTCACATGCATGAAATAATATTTTTATGATTTTATCTAATTTAGAGTAGGCACCCTTTAATCTGCAAATTAAAATAGTTAGGTTGCCTAAAGATGAATGTCACTAAGTATTTTAATTAAACTGAATAATTTGATCATAGAGTAGAAAAAAGATAATGAAATTTTTGGCCAAGTAATGGCACAAATGCTTACAGAGGATAGATAATGATTTTCAACAACTGTTTTCTTTTCTCTGGAACATAATCCTAGGCAATTGTGGTGAATAGTTTTGTAATCACTTGATAAGAGCCAAAATACTATATGAGAAAGAGTACACCAAGAAAATGCCTTTACCATATTTGCCTGGTGACAAACTCCAGGGGAATTTTCTTGATTTATATTTTATGTGAAAGTGTCCAACTCACTATGTGATGGTACCACACAGGCTGGGGATCCTGAGTATTATAGGAAAACAGGCTGAGCAAGCTATGATGAGTAAGATGTTATACCAAATTCATCCAAGTTTCTGCTCTGCTTAATCTCATGCCCTGAATTATGTCAGTGATAAACTGTTATCAGAAAGCTTTAGATGACATAAATGCTCTCATCTCCAAATATCTTTGGTCATGGTGTTGTCTTCACAACAATAAAAACCTTAATTTACACAACTAAATTTCTTAACCATGATAGTTATTTTAATCACATGTCTATTAGACAATTCCCAAATATTAACTCTTCATTATATATCTGAATGAGCATTTCTCATGTGATTCAGCCCTTTCCCCCCCACAATTATATACCTGAATCTCAAATTTAAAATCAGAGAAATATCTGTAATTTGTAAATAATTGACAGTTTTCCATATAATGAGTGAAGCAACTCTGTTGAATTTTACCTATGGATGTAATAAATTTTTCTTTTTATACAAATAGTTTTGGCTTAACAAATATAAATTATTACAAGTATGATATTATAAACAACTCTTGAATTGTCTCAGTGTGTTTAGTCAATGACATATAAGAATACTAATAAAAGAGAGATTGGGAAAATGGAGATATCTATTATGCATCAGGGAAACAAATGTTCACAATGTCATCTGCAATAACTCACAAAACAGACCAAATGCTCACTCTACTTTGAAGACAAAGATCGGAAAACTGAATCTAGATGTTGGGAGCTTTGAGCAGTATATTTCAGACTTACATAAATGAAAAGAATCTCCAAACCTTGTTTTTAGTATGAGAAAAATGACTTAAAGAAAATACAAAAATTGGATGCCACTATAGGTTAATCCTGGAATCCAAGATAGCTAAGAAAAATTGTCAAGTATTTTGAATATGAAATAAAACTTTAACTGGATTTTGCAATTAACATAAGACTATGTCTTACACTTTGTAGGTCATTTCTGTAAAGAAATGCAATAAAGTGAAGAGAAGTACACAAAGAAGTAAGAATAATTGAAAGACAGTCTGTAGCTGGAAATATCTATAAATCAATACATTTTAACATTCCATGTTGGGGGGAAATTTGTCTTGAAAGGAACTGAAACTTCAAACTAGATGAAAAGTCCATGACCCCTGAATAGTCTACCCTAACTTTGGACATATAGTGTCTGCCAACACTACATTAAAACTGGCCAAGGAGCTGTGCGGTGGTGGCACACACCTTTAATCCCAGCACTTGGGAGGCAGAGGAAAGCAGATCTCTGAGTTCGAGGCTCGCCTGGTCTTCAGAGTGAGTTTGGAAGAGGAGGAGTAGAAGAAGGAAGAGGAGGAGGAGGAGGAGGAGGAGGAGGAGGAGGAGAAGGAGGAGGAGGAGGAGGAAGAAGAGGAAGAGGAAGAGGAAGAGGAAGAGGAAGAGGAAGAGGAAGAGAGAGAATGGGAAGATGAAGATCTTCCATAGGTAAAAGTCAGAGCAACTGTGGCTACACATGACCTTACATGTATGTGCTTGGTACATAGAAAACACCTTTAATTTTAGATATAGGTAGCTTCTAATATAGAAATTTGGTACACAGATCCCCATGGACAGGATACCTGAGAAATCAGTGAGTATGTTGAATCATGAAAATGGGTAGGGTTGGCACCAGTGCTCCCTGAAGCAGACTGGTTAAAGGAGTTGACTATTCTCCTGAAATATTTCTAATAGGAATGGGGTCACATAAAAATCTTCAATGACCGAATCTCCATAAATACTTGCTTCTGTCAGAATCTACTCAAGTTTTGTGGGCTAAATGATCAATATTCAAATAAGCTTGCCATAATCTAGATAAATCTGTAATCCAAGGTAGATATTTCCACTGTGCATGGACTGGAGCTGAGAGCATCTACTGTTCTACTTAGCAAGGAGTCCCGTGTACTCTTGAGACGTGTAACTATTCCTTGAAATTTGGTGAGCACATTAAATTTTCATTTCCTTCATTCCTTTTTTCCTTCCTTCCTTTCTTCCTTCCTTGTATTCTTCCTTCCTTCCTCCTTCTTCCTTCCTTCCTTCCTTTCTCCCTCCCCCTTCCTTCTCTTATTCTTATTCTTTTTGATCTTGTTCTTGTTGTTCTTGTTCTTGTTTCTTCTTCTTCTTCTTCCTCCTCCTCTTCCTCCTCCTCCTCCTCCTCCTCCTCCTCCTTCTCTTCTTCTTCTTCTTCTTCTTCTTCTTCTTCTTCTTCTTCTTCTTCTTCTTCTTCTTCTTCTTCTTCTTCTTCTTCTTCTTCTTCTTCTCCTTCTTCTTCTAGTGAATGGATGTGCAGAACGTGGCAGAGACTGCTATCTTAGTTTTCAGTTTTCTTTTTTTTAAAATTTTTTTTTCTTGTAACTTATTTTATTAAATATTTTTATTTTCTATATTCTTTGTTTACATTCCAAATGATTTCCCCTTTCCCGGATCCCCTCTCCCCATATGTCCCATAAACCTTTCTCTCTCCATCTATTCTCCAATCACCTCCCTCCTTCTTTTCTCTGTCCTTATATTCCCCTCTAATGCTAGATCAATCCTTTCCAGGATCAGGACCTTCTCCATACTTCTTCATGGGAGTCATTTGTTATGCGATTTGTGCCTTGGGTATTCAGGGCTTCTGGGCTAATTAATATCCATGTGTATTCTTTTGTGACTGGGTTACCTCACTTAGGATGATATTTTCCAGATCAAACCATTTGCCTAAAAATTTTGTGAATTAATTGTTTCTAATTGCTGAGTAGTATTCCATTGTGTAAATACACTACATTTTCTGTATCCATTCCTCCTTTGAGGGGCATCTGGATTCTTTCCAGCTTCTGGCTATTATAAATAGGTCTGCTATGAACATAATGGAGCATGTGTCTTTATTGCATGCCGGGTAATCCTTTGGGTATATGCCCAGGAGAGGTATAGCAGGGTCCTCCAGAAGTGTCATGTCCAGTTTTCTGAGGAGCCGCCAGACTGATTTCCAAAGAGGTTGTACCATCTTACAGCCCCACCAGCAGTGGAGGAGTGTTCCTGTTTCTCCACATCCTCGCCAACACCTGCTGTCTCCTGAGTTTTTGACCTTAGCCATTCTGACTGGTGTAAGGTGAAATCTGATTTGCATGACTAATGTTGTTGAGCACTTCTTAAGGTGCCTCTCTGTGCCTTTCTTCAGGTGAGAATTCTTTGTTTAGATCTGTACCCCATATTTTAATAGTGTTATTTGGTTCCCTGGGGTCTAACTTCTTGAGTTCTTTGTATATATTGGATATTAGCCCTCTATCTGATGTAGGGTTGGTGAATATCCTTTCCCAATTTGATGGTTGCCATTTTGTCCTATTAACAGTGTCCTTTGCCTTACAGAAACTTTGCAATTTTATGAGGTCACATTTGTCAATTCTTGATCTTAGAGCATAAGCTATTGGTGATCTGTTCAGGACCTTTTCTCCCGTGCCCATGTCCTCTAGGGTCTTCCCCAGTTTCTTTTATATTAGTTTCAGTGTGTCTGGTTTTACATGGAGGTCCTTGATCCACTTGTAGTGAAGTTTAGTACATGGAGATAAGAATGGATCAACTCGCATTCTTCTGCATGCTGACCTCCAATTGAATCAGCACCATTTGTTAAAAAGACTATCTTTTTTCCACTGGATGTTTTTGGCTCCTTTGTCAAAGATCAAGTGGCCATAGGTGTGTGGATTCATTTCTGGATCTTCAATTCTATTCCATTGGTGCACTTGTCTGTCACTGTGCCAATACCATGCAGTTTTTAACACTATTGCTCTGTAGTATTGCTTGAAGTCAGGGATACTGATTCCCCCAGAATTTCTTTTGTTGTTGAGGATAGTTTTAGCTATCCTGGGTTTTTTGTATGTCTATGTTACTAAATTCTGATCAACACACAGAATGTGCTTTAACACATGATACTTTCACAAATAATTTTCAAAAAGTTGCCCAGTGGAGGTGGGATTAGAATTAGAAAAAAACATGTGGCAAAAATAATATTACATCATAGTATACACATATATGAATTTTTAAAATATTAAAATTTAAAAACTAAAGTAAAATTGATTCCTATAATTTCAATTATATTTGATATAAATATCAATTAAAATAAATACTTTATTTTATATATTTATTTTGGCCTGCTTTGATTGACTTTTATTGACACCCATAATAAACTTGGAAGCCCTATGATAAAATTTCCTGTCAATTCTAGTTTTTGAAACCAACAAAACTTCATCCAAATATCTCATGTATGTGTCTGTTCCTTTAACACTCTCTTACCCAGACTATTTCAGATCTATAAAGGATTTTTACTTATGCCAATTCACTAAGAAGTGGCCAATTATCTATAACAGCTAGTAATGACATTTTAAACAGAGATAATTCAAGTAAATCCAAAATTGGAAAGTGTTGTTTTATATCCTCTTAATAATATAACCCTCAAATGCTTTAAAGTATCTTTCTACAAATTATTTTATCTTAATGTATGGAAGCCTTCCATATACTTAAAACACATGTCACACACACACACACACACACACACACACACCTCTCAAACTACAAAATGCCTGTCTTCCTGCTGATTTGACCTGGGATCAGACTCCTACCGGCCTGTCCTCACTGCTACCTACATCAATGCTTTTACCCTAGGCAATGTGTCTAGAATTGCTTTTTTGGTCCTTAGAATTGCTTTTTGGGTCCTAAAGAGTTGTTTTATTTTCACTGCTTTGAAAACTATGCCCCTTATTAAATCAGTTCCACAAATTCCCTGTGAATCACCAAGGAGCCACTCAGAATACAAGTAGCATACCTAACTGAACTGCATGGAAATTTCAAAGTTGCTAATGTAGACTACTGTATTTGATATGCACATGAAAATAGAAATGAGAGACACGAGAGTTGTCCTTAACATGTTTTAGTAGTTAGTGAAACACAGAAGAGGTTGATTTAGAAACAATGCAGCAAGAAATGAGGCAGGGGAAAAAATGGGAAACTAGAAGGAACATGAGGAAGACCTATGATTGCAATAAAACTGAGCTCAGAATGCTCAACTAGAGGAAAGATTGCATTACCTAAGATATTTTGAACAACTTCATGAGATATTTCACAAGTGACTCTGCCATAAATACGTACATAAATAAATAAATATAAGTCTTAAATTTAAATTTAAATTTAAGTCTTAAGAAATAAGTAAGCCAACACAACTACTTTATTTTAACTTCATTGTACAACTTTACTTATTTTAACATTTTTCTAAATTTTGAACCTACCTTAGTTATGTTTAACAATATAACCACAAGCACCACAAAATCATATCATATCTTCAATATATAGTTAAGATTAATAGCTCACTCTGGTCGTGCATTGCTGTCCCTGTATCTCTGTCTCAAGCTCTATCTGTCTGTCTATCTCTGTTTCTCTGTGTTGCTATCTCTGTCTATCTCTGTCTCTACCTGTCTCTTTATCTCGGTCTATCTGTCTCTCTGTCTCTGTTTTTCTCTGTATGTGAGAGTCAGACAGAGAGAAAGGGAGAAAGAGAAAGAGAGAAAGAGAGAGATCTCTAATCCATGTCTTGCCTGTGTAAAGCCAAGCTCTTTATAAGGAATTCCCTTTCTGTGCTTGTGAATACCATCACTTTAATATAAATTATGGGATATATTTATCCCATCTTTATTCCACAAGCCTTATACTGAATTTCAAGGACATAGCTTTATCTAAGAAATATTTCCCAAGGAGGATGTTTCAAACTGTAACCAGCATTGGCACACTGCATCTCTAGATGTCCTTCATTTCAGATGAATACCTGGATCTTCAAATTTTTCTTGTAGGCTGTTTTATGCTTATCAGTATAGTACAAATAAATAACTGATATTATTCACTTTTTTGTATTTGAAATATATTATCTATATCATAAATTACATGGGAAAATAAAAGGATAACTAAATTACAATAGGACTTATAATCATTCATCTATAACTTTTGAAGTAAATCTGAGAGAGTACAGAAGTCATAGTTTTAAAATACCTACTTAATGCAGATATCAAATCAAGATGCCAATACTTTCCCTGAAGTATAAAAAGCCATACCATATGTACTTTCATTAGCTGCTTTGTTTTTTTCTTCTGGATATATCTTTTAGTGATTCTTTTATTGATTATATCTGACAAATACTGAAAATATATTTTGTATATCCACATGTACACCAGATGTTATGTTTACTGGGACATAACATAGGGTCAACCTTACTAGATCTACAGACAAATTAAATTTGAAATATGAGATGATGATTTGATTCAATCCATGTACAGCAATCATGTAAGTATTGCTACTAAAGATTCAAATGCATTTTTATATTTTTGAACAATTTGTAAATTCACTTAAATTTTCAGAAAATTTAAAATACCTAAAGAAGCAGCAGAATGCATAAGTATTAGCAGTTATCAATCAACTCATTAGAGCTAACAGTGGATAGATAAACTTTAATGGGATTCTCTGTCACTTACAGATGTGCCTTGCTTGTCCTTTAAAGCACAATTTCCTGGAGGCTGTGCTCTATACAAATCTAATTGCACCTTAGAGCTGTTATATAATTCTTTATATTGTGGCAGTATGTCTTTGGATTTCCATGATTCTTTTGTCAATTACGGAAGAAGATGCTTTTGGGACTGCCATCTTTTTTTGTTTGTTTAATTTGTATGCTGAGAATAGAACCCAGGGACTTGTGGATGTGAGGCAATGACTGCACCACTGAACCATATCTCCAGACTCTTAACTATACTACCTTCTTCCTGTTTAGAAATGGCATTTCCATCAGCTATGCAAGAATAATAAAAAAATTGACAGTGATATGTATTGATATATATTGATGTACTTTGAAATATCATATATATAT
The DNA here is from genome assembly GCF_947179515.1 of Apodemus sylvaticus. Taxonomy (NCBI): domain Eukaryota; kingdom Metazoa; phylum Chordata; class Mammalia; order Rodentia; family Muridae; genus Apodemus; species Apodemus sylvaticus. The sequence goes on from NC_067489.1 coordinate 50,215,277, forward strand.
ATATATATATATATATATATACTTAGAAGAATGGAATATACACTAGGAAAAATATACATAATCATATCACAGCCTCACTAGTTTCAGGTTGACTTAAATTACTTTAATTAGCTCTGTATTTCCATATTAAATAATATAGAAACATTTACTGACTTTGGTGTCTTTTCAATTGTTTTAATAGTCAAAATTCCTGCTTGCAGAACAGCATATAACAAAGTACCCTATCATCATTTCCTAATGCCTTTTTTATGTCAGCAAATCATGTATTCACTCTTTGTTGCTTCTATTTTAAATAATAGCAGGGAAGTGTTTCTAGCTTCATCCTCTGGCCCAGGGCCATGAGTCCATTCCTGAGTAGCCATATGGCAATGGGGCTGCCATCTGCTTAGCCTGATTTTCTTTTCTGGCAAAACTTGGATCCATATGGGTTCTTTTTGTATCATCTGTGTACACCATGAAAAGAGGCAAAATCGATACCTGCACTTTTCCTGTGAAGCAACATTTTTATAATTGCTCTGAGCATGAAGATCATTTTCTTTTCATTTTCTTCTTCTAGTTTGGACACAGCTGCCTTCTTCTGCTCCAAGCAGATACAATTTGATATCAAGCAAACATAAAAGCTGTCAGGGCAGGCCTTCAGGTGTGAGGCTTCATAATCAACTCAAAGGGCTGACAGCCTAAGCTTTGTGAATGTGCAACTTTGTCACTCAGGAGATAACGTAAGCCATCCTTTTACATTTCGACAGAAGAGCAATTCGATGTCAATATGAAGAGTAGCACATTCAGACAATGAGGCTGCAGAAAATCTATGAACAAGAATCTTATATTTCCATTGACATTCATTTTATGGGCTATCTAAACAATTTGATATGTGCTGTTTAAAATAATTTGAAGCTGCAGTATCATTTTTACATGACACATTTTAATTTATTAGTGAAAAACGGAATAATCCTTAACAATGCGATCTTTAATAGTCTCTTCAGCCTAAAAAAATTACATTTATATTATGTGAATTCTTAAACACATATGTACATGCAAATCAGCCTTTACTTTTTTGTTATATGTGTTAATTCATTAAAAAATTCTTATGTAAGTTGATGTTTTAATCTTTAAAATGTATTTGCATTAAAAGGAACATACAAAAATAAAACTTCTACTTGAGTCAGGCAATTGTTTATATAAAAAAGAAAAGATCCATGGCCTCATTTTAAGCAGATATATGTTAGAATAAGCCTATAAGCAAGCTGATTTTGATTGATGTCATATGCATAAAAGAAATTTTCAGTGTTATATCATTTAGAAGTATACCAAATTGCAAAGCTTCTTCAAGGCAAATGATACTTTCAATACGACAAAATAGCAAGCAACAGATTGGGAAAAGAACATACCACTACTGCATCTGATAGAGGGCTAATATTCAATATATACAAACAACTCAAAAAGTTAGAATCCAGAGAACCAAATAACCCTATTAAAAATGCGGCACAGAGTGAAACAAAGAATTCTCAACTGTGGAACACAAAAGAACAGAGAAGCACCTAAAGAAATGTTCAACATTCTTACTCATCAGGGAAATGAAAATCAAAACAACCCTGATATTCTATCTGACACCAGTCAGAATTGCTAAGATCAAAACTCAGGTGACAACAGATGCTGGAAAGGATGTGGAGAAAGAGGATCACTCCTCCATTGCTGGTGGGGTTGCAAGCTGGAACCACTCTGGAAATCAGTTTGGCAGTTCCTCCGAAAATTGAGCATAGTACTACCTGAGGAACCAGCTATACCACTCCTGGACATATACCTGGAATATGCTCCAACATGTAATAAGGAAACATGTTCCACTAAGTTCATAGCAGCCTTATTTTTTATTAATTATTTTTATACACTCCATATTTTATTTGCAACACTGCCAATCCCTATCCACCATCCTACTATTCCATATCCCATACTTCCTTCTCTCCCCCTGTCTCCACATGGACGCCCCTACCCCCACCCCACCTGACCTCTAAACTCCTTGGGGCCTCCAGTCTCTTGAGGGTTAAGTGCATCATCTCTGAATGAACATACACCTCTACTACTGAACATAGCAATCCTCTACTATATGTGTGCTAGTGTATGCTGCCTGTTTGGTGGTCCAGTATTTGAGAGATCCTGGGGGTCCAGATTAATTGAAACTGCTGGTCTTCCTATAGGGTTGCCCTCAGCATTCATCATCCTTCCTTAATTCAACAGCAGGGGTCAGCTGTTTCTGTCCATTGGTTGGGTACAAATATCTGCATGTGCCAGCTTCTTGTTGGGTCATCTGGAATGTTGTCATGCTAGGTCCCTGTTTGTGAGTGCTCCATAGGTTTAGTAATAGTGTCAGGCCTTGGAAACTTCCCCTTGCGCTGGCCCCCTCTTTGAGCATGTAACTGGACCTTCTATTCCTCGGGCTTCTCTCCATTTTGATCCCTGTAATTGTTTCAGATAGGAACAATTATGGGTTTGAGTTATAACTGTGGGATGCCCCCCTTCCCTCATTTGAAGCCCTGTTTCCTGCTGGAGGTAGGCTCTAAAAGTTCCCTCTCCCTACTATCAGGCATTTCATCTAAGGTTCCTCCCTTTTAGTCCTCTGAGTCTCTCACGATCCAGGTCTCTGCTGCATTCTGGAGCATCCCCCCCACAACCTCTTATCTCCCAAGGTTGCCTGTTTCCATTGGGCATTTCAGCTTGTTGACCATTTTGAGTTCTGTGGACTGTATCTCTGGTATTCTGTACTGTTATTGATTGATTGATTGATTCTTTGATTGATTGATTATAATAGCCAGATGCTGGAAAGAACCCAGATGTCCCTTCTCAAAGGAATGGATACAGAAAATGTGGTATACTCTCTCAATGAAGTACTACTCAGCTATTTAAAACAATGAATTCATGAAATTCTTAGACAAATGGATGGAACTAGAAAATATCATCCTGAGTGAGTTAACCCAATCACAAAAGAACACATATGGTATGAATTCACTGATGAGAAGATATAAGCTGAGAAGCTTGGAATACTCAAGATACAATTCACAGACCACATGAAACTCACTAAGAAGGAATCCCAAAGTGTGGATACCTTGGTACTTCTTAGAAGGGGAAACAAAATACCCACAGGAGGAGATACAGAGACAAAATGTGGAGCAGAGACTGATGAAAAAGTCATACAGACACTGTCCCACCTGGGAATTCATCCCATTTACAGTTACTAAACCAGACACTATTGTGGATGCCAGTAAGTGCTTGCTGACAGGACCCTTATAGAGCTGTTTGCTGAGAGGCTCTGTCAGTGCTTGTCAAATACAGAGGCGGATGCTTTCAACCAACCATTGAATTGAGCACAGGGTCCCCAGTGGAGGAGCTGAAGAAAGGACCCAAGGAGCTGAAGGGGTTTGCAGCCCCATAGGAGAAATGACAATATGAACCAACCAGTAACCCAAAGTTCCCAGGGACTAAGCCATCAATCAAAGAGTACTCATGGAGGAACTCATTGCTACAGTCACATATGTAGCAGACCTACAGCCCAAGGCCTATACTTTTATTTAGCAAATTAACTCCAAAGGCATAGAGCAAAAACAGAAACAATAAGGAAACCTAAAATAAAATGTCTCCATGAGAAATTCTGATCTCATAAGTCTACACTTCAATGAAACTTTCTACACATCAGGAAAGTTCCAAAGAGTTAGGAGGTGTCATTACATCTCTGTTCTGAAAGCACAATGCAAAACAAAACAAAACAAATAAAAACAAACAACAACAATGAAACAAAAAGAAATGAAAGAAAAAGAGGAAGTTAATACAAAATGTGAGCAAAAGAGCTGCCCATCCAGGTCTAAGATCCCTACAGAATTCAAAATAGGCAGGACTAGAGAGAAACTCCACACAATATACTGTGGTTTGGATGTTTGCAGCCAACCATCAGACTGAGTCCAGGAACCCAGAAAAATGAGTTAGGGAAAAGACTGAAAGAGCTGAAGAGATTTCCAACCTTATAGGAAGAACAACAATATCAACCAACCAGAACCCACAGAGCTCCCAGGAACTAAATCACCAATCAGAGAATACACATGGAGGGACCCATGACTTCAGCTGCATATGAAGCAGAGGATGGACTTATCTGGCATCAATGGGATGAGAAGACCTTGGTCCTATGATGCTCCACCATAGCGGAATGCTAGGGTGATGAAGCAGGAGTAGGTGGGTGGATGGGGGAGCACCCTCAAAGAAGTAGGGCAAGGGGCATGAGATAAGGTGTTTGAGGAGGAGAAACTAGGAAGGGGAATAAACTTTGAAATGTAAATAAATAAAATAACCAAAAAAAGGACATGATAAAAAATGTTATTGATAGCTGCAGTAGAAAATAGTTAAGTCACTTATAAAAGCACACCAGACCAAAAAATAGTCTAAAACTTATATTTTTCCGTTCTGACAGATCCCAACTTCCAATGTAGACAAATTATATCTGACAAATTTATCTGTTCAAATTGAGTGGAAATAAAAGCCACTGATCATTAAAACAAATTTAAAGTTTTTGACTACTTGATATCTCAAAAGACAGTAATGGAAGTAATCCTTCAGACTCAAAATAATAAGCATATCAAAAGGTCAAAGCAACAATAGCAACAACAATAACGATACCCACACAGTATGAATGAATAAATAAGTAAATAAATATTACCAGGATGATGATAAATCTCTGTATCCCTCTCTCTCCACCCTTTGACACTAGATAGTTGCTGGTAGAGGAAGAATCATACTATAATCTGTATCTGGCTACTGGTTTCCTCATGCTCTAGCACAAATGCCTGTTTGGGAATTACTAGCTTTTCAATAAAATGCTTGGTGTGAGGAGTGGTCATCATGTAGAATATGTTTGGGAGTTTCAGTAATGTGGTACATAGTTAGTTCCTAAGACATTTCCAACCATTGTTGCCAGTTCAGAACGACAAAATCTAGTTATAAAAGGCCACATGTCACAGTCACAGGACAACCTTCTCTTTCGTTCCATTTCTTCTACACTACTCCTTTGCAGGGCTCCATGCTTTCTGGGAACCTATGCTGTGCAGAGACTGCTACCATTTCTCAGATATATTAGTTTTTTTTTTTTCAGTTGTTAATTTTTTTCTTTTGGTGCATTTCAAAAAGTTTCAAAAGAAATCTAACCTCATGTTGGGGTGAAATTTCCACTAATTTTGGCTTTCTGATTACTCCTTTGCTTACCTCACAGACCCAAGAAGCTAGAAAGTGCCTGTGCCTAAGGGCTCCTAAAACGGTTCCCTGCTTTCCTTCCCATGACCAAAATGATCCTGCCTTTACAGATCATAGTGAAAATAACCTGTTGGTTTGAAGAGTAAAGTCCTATTGATAGAAGCTATGCAACTAATTTTCTTAGAAGGGAACTGTCACCAGTAAACGTTAGAGCATTTGTAGTTGCCTGATAAATTTAGGATTATAGGGAGAAAATGGTCTTCACATTTCAAATTAGAATTACAATCATTGTCCTTCAACCAAAGGTTACTCTTCATTTTATAGATTAATCATTGAAGAGTCATTCTTAAAACACTGCAGAAGCAGCAGACATGGTAGGAATTGTCCACAAAATAAAAACCTGTTTACTTCCCATAATTATACTGCCTTTTTTCTACCCATCCTAAGCAAGCCTTCTTATTTCAACTTCTTTCTAGTCAATGCTATCGCAAATGAAGATTTGCATCTTCATTTATTTCTCCTTAAATTCTTAGCAGAGTGAAAAAACTAATTACTGTATGCATGTTCTGGATAATAATTTAAGTGAATGAAAACTGGTTCCTGCAGGATTCAATAACCAGTGCAATTTATTTGACATTTTAAATGAATTTACTTATGGTTTAGATTAATATCCACATGTAGGAAGTAGACAGAAAAAATGTAACTAATTCATGTAAAACTAGTAAATGTGAAAAGCAGTATTAACTGGAATTTTTTTAAAGATGGACAGCAACAATAGACAAGCCAAATGGACTGGGGAAAGATTTGGAAGTCACAAGATTTCACAAATAAATTACAAGCAAGAAGAAATGGTAGGCACAAGAAAATACCAATTGATTATCCAGTTCTAAATGTTTGGCTCTGAAAACAAGCATGCATGTAACATTCAAACTTAATAGGTTGTCTAGATTTAGAAATATATATGTATGTTTGTATTCACATATGCATGTGGCAATAATCATGTAAAAAGAGGTTATGAATTCAATAGAGAACAAGGCAAAGTATCTTGCCGATTTTGAAGGGAAGAAAGGAAGAGGGAAATAATATAAATATATTATAATCTCAAAAGCTTCACAAGTTCTTTATTTTCTTTTCTCACATCTAGCTGCACACTTAGTGTTTATTGGTCCACATAATGATTGATGAGATGAAAAGAAACTATATTTTCAGGATTTGAAAATAAAACCTGAAGGTCAAATAATTCATAATAAAATAGGTATTATACACAAGTCATACATTATACATTGTCTTCATTGGCTCATATGTTTGAGTCATGGTCTCCAGCTGGTGCTACTATTCTGGGAGGACCTGAGAACTTCAAGAGGTAGTAACTGTCAGAAAGAATTGAGTTAATAATAGGATAGTCTTGGGTGCTTGTCCCTTTTTGCCCTTGTATTCTTTCTATTTGCTTATCATTGTGAGGTGGTCAACTTCTTATTCTTCATGCTTGTACTGCTGTGATGCACAGTTCTGTGTAACACCCAAAGTTAAGAGGAAGAAAATCATTCACTAAAAACATTGAGCCCAAAGATAAATTTTCTCCTGTTTGGTTTTCAGGTGTTTGGTCCTATGACATTAAATTAAAAAAAATTGTTATTCCAATTAAAGCTGTGAAATATTTATTATTTACCAATTATGAGTTGCCACTTTACCCACATTATGTTGCTACTTGCAAATGAGTTACAAGAAAGACAATAAACCTTATCCATATAAAATATAATCTTTTCATTAGTGGAAAATGTTTCCAGAAACTATCAGCTACTTCTTTTGTGTTTTGAAACTGCTTCTAGAGTCTCTTTATCATCAGTAGTAGTATAATGATAACAATTAATCACTCCAGGTGAATGAAGTTAACTGTACCTACTCACTGAAGTCCTTATTATATCATTGACCAGAAATTGGCCCTAGAAGTTATCACATGAGGCCCATTAGAGCCACTGGATATGTCCTGGCTCTATCAGCCAGGATATAATTACTTTCCTTTAAGGTTATAAGACTGATAGAATGTTGTAGATAGATTGTCTATAGTTGTTGGAAGTCCTCTGTAATATATCTTTGAGAATCTAGAGATACCAGAAAAGACAAGTTTTATTTTGTTATCAAGAATCCAGTAATCTTTCCTAATAATTTTACATATTAGGTTTTCAAGCTGGTTGATTTTCTTCTTTCTTCCTTTATTTTCTTTCTTCCTTTCCTTTTTTTCTCATTTCCTTTCATTCACACTTTCCTTCCTTCCTTCCTTCCTTCCTTCCTTCCTTCCTTCCTTCCTTCCTTCCTTCCTTCCTTCCTTCCTTTCTTTCTCTCTCTCTCTCTTTCTTTCTTTCTTTCTATAAACATATTCTCTTTTACTTTTGCTATACTCAAATTCACTATATAATAGAGAATGATCATGAACTTTTGAGCTTCCTTTTTTCACTTTCTGAATTCTGGGATTACAGGTGTGCAACCACATTGTTGTGGAGAGCTCTTGGTGCTCCTTCAAATATATTGGCAAAACATTGACATTGGGTTTGGACAAGACGTAGGCTCAAGATCTTGATAATCTTGATAAGGAACCTTTGTTTATGTCTTGCTTGTTCCTTGACAACTGTGTTTATGTCTTATAACTGGTGATGTTCTTAGTATGTACCTAGAATGATTTAAAGGCAAACTAAAATAAAATTAAACCTGTCTCAATACTTTCTGCGGTCACATTATAGTTTTGTCTAATTGTCTTTTCTTTCTTTAACTCTTACTCCCTCCCTCAGTACCCTGTTGAGTGATTGAGCTGGCTTAGTCAAATTTGGTTGATGCAATCTGGAGAATCAAACTCAGTGTCTTGAGCTGTCAGATAAGTTAACTACTTTATACCCACAGATTCACCAATATATTCTATTTATAAATATTTCAGTTGAATTTTGAGTCCATGTATAGCATTATTGGTATTAATTTATTGATTCCTTTTTGTTGTACTATTAAAGCCTCATGACTGAGGTAACGTACAGAATAAATAGTTTATTTATTTATAGACTTTTCTTTTTTTCTCTTCTAGATGGATAAGAGTTTATCATAACGAAGGAAGACAGCAAGAAGTGGCAGGTATGATGGCAGGAAAAGGAAACTGGGAGTATACATCTTTAACAGAAAAACAAACAAAAGAATCAAAAACAAAAACCATAGAGAATAAAATAAAAAGAGTTAATCTTAAATCCTGCCTCCAGTACAAAACCTACTTCCTCAACCAAAACTTCACCGCTTGAACCTTTCTAAATAATACCAACAATTGGTCATCAAGGCCTTTCAGAGGCCTAAGAAAATGTATATAATTTCTTATTCAAAACAAAATGTTTATCATAGTCATGTAGCCACATCATGATGCATAAATTACATATACAAACTTCAAATTTCCTTATGGTATTTCCATAGTTACAACACATTAACCTGACAAAGTCCAAGGTCTTTTCTGAGACAAAAGGCAATTTTGTAATTGTAAAACCAAAGTTAAATTCCATTCTTGTAGCATTTAATTATTAGAATACATGCTACTGTCCAAAAAGCAAGGAATTGGAGCGTAAGTAGAGAATCAGGACCAAAGCAAGACTAGAATCCAATCATTGCAAAGAGCAAATCCTATACTTCCATGTACAGTATCTGGAGCCCTAATTCTGTAGGGTGTATATGACTCTGTTCTTTCAGCTCTACCACATACACATCTCTCCTGGGATGACTCTACTTCATATAGAACATTCTCATAGCAGATATTTTATGGCTCTGACTTCTTCAATAATTTGTTGTTTCCATGTAACTTAGGCTTCCCTTTTAGAGATTCAAGCAATGGATTTTTAGTATCTCTTTCTTCTTTCATGGCCTTAACCTAGGGACTTCCTGACACTGCCTCCCATAATGACTCACTGCAAACCACAGAGCATGACTCTCTATGACCCCTTTCAATCTTGTGTTATACCTTCCTGTAAAGGCTATATGTGTCACATGGATTAATCTGCCAAATTCAGATAGCAGCTTGGGTACGCCCTGCCCCCTGGGCCTCATTAGCAAGACCATTTCTTTAAAGTTGCTTCCTAGGACAAGAATATCTCTTATGGCTTTCCTTAATTTGAAAACAGTTTGTGGTGTCTTGCCTAAAAGCCACCATTCCTTTTATTTAGTGTAGAGAGGGACGATTCTCCTTTATGTCACTTATCTTATTTTTTTAAATTCTGAAGTAATCACTTTTTAAGAATTACATATTTTATGAATTTACATATAATTGTAAATTAAAATTCAGACCTGGTATCCTAATATATTTTTCTTGCTATAATTATTTATTTATTTATTTAATCTCCTTATCTCTTAGTATAAGCCTTGATTGCAGCAACATAAGGCTTCCTGGTACACATTTTCTCTGTAAAGTGTACATTAGTATTAATTTTTTTCTGTCCCACTGTTTTTTTCATATAGACATGCATGATAATCATCTACAATAACCATGTCCACAGATTCAGTATTTTATTGCCTTGAAATGCCCTCTGCCAAATAATTTAGTCATTGTTTTTTTTTTTGTTTGTTTGTTTGTTTTTTTGTATTGTCAGAAAGTTTTTGAGGATAAGGGCATAAGGCAGTCAGGTTCTTTGCCAAAATATTACAGGAATGCTATTAGGAAATTTGATAGTATTGCTCCTTTCTGAAATGTCTTGCATTAGGCCTCAGCAATGCACATTTCTCCAGTAGTGTTACTGTCTTCCAGGCTTCTGTTAGAAGGTCCTTATTAAGCTTTGCTTATGGCATTCAACCATTTTTCTAATCTAAAGTTTTAATGTCTTCCACAGGACACTAAAATACATGGTCAGGTTCTTCACAGCAACAGCCTATTCTCTGGTACCAGCTTTGACATCAGTTTCAATCATGCTGCTGTGATAAAACATAACAACCAAGGAACGTATAAAGGAAAAAAATGTACACCTAGCAAATGTTATAGAACCCAAAAATCTAAACTTCAGTACAAAATTAGCCACTCTTAAAGCTTTTAAGATTCATGATCCAAATTTTTCCCATGCAACATTTTATGGATAAGTAATTGGATCCATTGCCAATTTTAGAGAAGTCAAAAAGATAACAGGAAACTTCCTATATATTTCCTTTTATAGAATAGCAATTAAACAAAGGATACTTAATTATCTTTTATGTAACAGTTCAGTAATATTATATAAAAGGCAAATATGAAACACAAACATACATAATTGAAATTCAAATTGAAAAATGTTAATAAGATGTTCTAGAATATATGCACTAACTAGAAAATGCAACTGTAACAAATTATGATTTTAAATATGGAATCATATTTTAATGCATTTGATATGAAGTATCACTGTTTTTAAAATATCAAATACTAAAATTTAAATAAAATATTTCTACTTAATACACATGATGGCTCTCAGGTTTCACCAAATCATTTTATTTTATACTGACAGTGATGTCACTCACTTGTTGACTTGTTCATTATGTTTGTTGGTAACTAGTATTCCAAGATATACTTGCACCTTGGTTAAAATAAAACAAATTCACCTCTTTATGGAAAGTTGTAATTTAAATAATTTGCATTTTTGTGTTATAAGTAAGCCTAATATAATCCTTGTAATGGCGACTTTGGTGTTGATCTGATAATCTCTATCATCTGCACAGTTTATAGAAGATTTTATTTCGCCTTACTGTTCAGGAAGTAGACGGGGAAGCAGGAGACTTAGAGCATACTTCAAGTGCTCACATCTTAAATTGTAAGCATCAAACAGAGAAAGTAATCCAACAGGAGAAGTGGTCATAATCTATTAAAGACCATCTCCATTTTCATACTTCCTCTAGCAAGGGTATATTTTCTTTTTTTTTTCCTATATACTTTGTTTACATTCCAAATGATTTCCCCTTTCCTAGTTCTCCCCCTCCCCACAAGTCACATAAGGGCTATATTTTCTAACCTACCTCAAACAGCACAATCAACTCATGAGTGAGATATTTAAGGTAAAGAGACTATTGGATCACAACCATCTTCATAAATACATTATATTGACAACTCTCTGCCCCTGATACCCACAAATTCACCAAACACAGAACTTTTCTTTAGATAATACTAAAGAGTGAAATTGGTAGAATCTGTGACATATAAATACTAACTTTGTAAGAAAATGCAAAATTGGTTTAAAGAATACTATTAAGAGTACCAGGGTTATATATGATTTTGAATTTCTGTACTCTTTACAACTGAACAGTGGGATGTTTCACCTTCCAATCTGATTCACTGTAAAATATAGCAGTACATAAGGATGTACTGTTAGATTAGATTTTGCATTTCCTTGTGGATTCATTATTTTTAATCACCCTCCCATTTCCTTTATGATATGCATTTTTAGCTTAAACATTTTGTACATTTTAAAAATTAATTGAAAAAGAGACTGTAAATTGAAAGATAGTAAGGAGGGATATACTGGAGAATTTTTAGGGAGGAAAAAGTAGAAAAAATAAGTACATCAAAATAAAATTGGAACAAATGATTTTAAATGCATTGTTATTATTAAAGAAAGTTGAAGGATATATGTCTATATTATATATTCAATAAAATCAACACATTTATACGCATGATTTATAAATGATTAAAACATTTATAAATTTTGGATCTTGTTTTGTAATTATTGAAATGTATTTATTGAATTGTGTTTAAATGGTGTTACACATAATACATCAATTATTTCATTCTTTTTTGAATTTTGTGCTAGTTTCATACAACATTTTTTTCTCCTTGAAGATAGTCAAAGAAAGAGTATGGGGTATATTATTTCATGTACCCGACAATGGACCTTTGTAGCCATGAATTTAGCTATATTAAAAGACAATGGATGAATCATCACAGAGTAAAATTTAATAAAAACATGTAGGTACGTCAGGAAATAGGACTATGAAGAATATCTGATGGTGGGGTGATTTTATCAGCACACTTGTGGAAAAAACTTAAAAATTTATAGACTTAAATATGTAAAGTAAATTGTATGACAATCATAAATCAATAAATCTGATGTTTTTATCAAGAATTCATACAGAGTACACCAACATATGTGAATGGTTTTCTGCTGGGAACAGATATAAACTGAATAGAGTAATAGAGCATGATTTATGTTATTGTTTTCACTGTGGCTTAAAGAGCTGGAGAATTGCTTTATGAACATTGGATTCTCAAATTTGCATCAAAAACTGCCACTCAGTGATTACCATAAAGGAAATGAAGACTAATGAGACACATAGACATGCAGTTTTTAGTCTCTAGTTACATGGTGAAGCCTAGATTATTTTTTGTTTTAACTACATAGATAGAGCTAACAATGTCTGCTGAAGATAATTACCATGACAATACTCCATTATGAGATCCTCTTACCTTCCCCTAGGTGACTTATTATCTCACTGAACTATTGCTAACTATGTCTGCCTCTTGTGGGCTAGCTAGAATATAGATTGTTTATTTTCCAAAAGCCTAACTCTGGAATAATTCGTGGCCATAGCATCCTGACAGTCTATTTAGGAGAAGAATGGAGAGGGAGAAGAAAATCTGTAAGCAAATGAAAGTCAGAAAATAAAGTATTGAAATCTTATAATTAACTCTCTATTACCTAGTAAAGGAACAGTAAAATAAATAATTGAATAAATATGCCTAGTTGCAAGATAATGCAGCTTAATTGAGATTATCACTTGCTTAGCCACTAATGCTACTGACTTGGCCAATAAAAAGGAAAGTAATGAACAATAACATAAACGTATTTGATCTCCTCATGGTACCTAAAATCAGTACCCTAATATAAGGCCATATTATTGCTACTGGTGAAGCTATGTCTTTTAATGTATACAGCTATATTAATGGGAATTAACTAAAAATTAATAGCTTTGAAAATAATCTTCATTGTCTAAGCAGTAGTCCTACCATGTATAATTATAAAAATATCACAAAAAATTATTTTTTCTGCAAATTCTTGTAGCAAGTAATGAGTGTTTAAATCACTCAGATTCACATACTTTTTTCTCTAAAACAGAGTGTCTTTCACTCTGAAGCCACGTATGGATAGTTTTCCTGTCATACTAGGTCATTATGAAACACAGAATACAATCCATGTATTAAAACAAAAAGTCATTCACTATAGGAAACTTCAGTGATTATAAACCACTGGTATTCTTACTCACATTTCCAAATGACTTGAAGTAAGGTGGTGATAGCTAAATCAGAAGATTCTAGAAGAAACCCTAGTCCTTGAAATAAAGTGACTTCCAGTCTCTATTGTCACTACTGTTTTATGTAACACAGGGCTGATGCTGCCACCCTTGAAAACTGATACCAGCCCATCTTTACACTCTTGTATCTCCTCACAACCTGATAATACTTCCACAGTCTTATACTCCAAGTCTTATTACTGCCAATAAAGTTAATTTACATGCAGACTCATATTCAGAAGAACACTATGTTTAGTTGTTCCTCTCTAGGCTACATCATTCATATAGAACAACAAGTATGCCCCAAATAGAAATGCAGAGTCCATATTGAGCACACTCTATCCTTGGCATCATCATTCATATAGCAACAACAAGTATGCCCCAAATAGAAATGAAGAGTCCATATTGAGCACACTCTATCCTTGGCATCATCATTCATATAGCAACAACAAGCATGCCCCAAATAGAAATGCAGAGTCCATATTGAGCACACTCTATCCTTGGCACCATTAAGAATTTCTTCTTCCTTATAATGGAAAGAAGGTTATGAAATAATTTAAGGCAATTTTCATAACTGTTAAAGAGAAATAGTTTATGTACAAACATTTTTTTCTTATTCTGCAAGGAATATTTCTCCCCCACCTTATAAACTTGTCCTAAAAAATATGACTAGAAAATGAAGCCCTTTGATAGGAAGAGAATGTTTTCTTGTACATAAGACATAGACCATTATATATTGGAGAATCTTTTGGGTTTATGCCCAGGAGTGGTATATATGGTTCCTTAGGTAATACTATGACCAATTTTCTGAGGAATTGCCATACTGATTTCCAGAGTGGTTTACTAGCTTGCAATCTCACCAACAACAAAGGAATGTCCCTCTTCACATCCTCAGCAGCATTTGCTGTCATCAGAGGTTTTGATCTAAACTATTCTGACAGGGTTGTTTTGATTTGCATTTCCCCGCTGACTAAGAATGTTGAACATTTCTTTAGGTGCCTCTCAGCCATTTGATATTCCTCAGTTGAAAATTCTTTGTTTAGCTCTGTATCCCATTTTTATTAGGGTTTTTGATTCTCTGGAGTCCAACTTCTTGAGTTCTTTGTATATATTGGATATTGGTCCTCTACTGGATGAAGGATTGGTAAAGATCTTTTCCCAATCTATTGGTTGCAATTTTGTCTTATCGACAGTGCCCTTTGCCTTACAGAAGCTTGGCACATTTATAAGATTCCATTTGTCGATTCTTGGTCTTAGAACATAACCATTGATGTTCTGTTCAGGAAATTTCCCCTTGTACCATGTGTTTGAGGCTCTTCCCCACTATGTCCTCTATTAGTTTCAGTGGATCTGGATTTATGTGGAGGTTCTTGATCCACTTGACCTTGAGCTTTGTGCAAGGATTTAAGAATGGATTAATTTGCATTAATCAGCAACCTTATTTATAACAGCCGGAAGCTGGAAACAACCCAGATGTCCTTCAACAAAGGAATGGATATACAAAATGTGGTACATTGACTCAATGAAGTTCTACTCAGCTGTTAAAAGCAAGGAATTCATGAAATTCTTAGGCAAATGGATGGAAGTAGAAAATGTCTTCCTGAGTAAGGTAGCAAAATCACAACAGAATACACATGGTGTGCACTCACTGATCAGTGGATATTAACTGAGAAGCTTGGAATACCCAAGATACAATTCACAGATCACACAAAGTTCAAGAAGAAGGAAGACCAAAGTGTGAGTGTTTTTGGTCCTTTTTAAAGGAGGGAACAAAATACTCATGAGAGCAAATACAGAGACAAAGTATAGAGCAGAGACTGAAGGAAAGGCCATGCAGAGACTGACCCCCTGGGGATCTATCCCATAAATAGTCACCAAACCCAGACACTATTGTGGATGCCAAGAAGTGCTTGCTGACAGGAGCCTGATATAGCTGTCTCCTGAGAGGCTATGTCAGAACCTGACAAATTCAGAGGCAGAAGCTCACAGCCAACCACTGAACAGAGCACGGGGTCCCTAATGGCAGAGTTAGAGAAAGGACTGGAGGAGGTGAAAGGGTTTGCAACCCCTTACGAACAAAAACAATATCAACTAGCCAGACCCGCCAAAGCCCCCAGGGACTAAACCACCAACCAAGGAGTGCACATGGAGATATCCATGGCTCCAGGTCATATATAGCAGAAGATGGTCTTGTTGGGCATCAATGAGAGGAGAGTTCCTTGGTCCTTTGAAGGCTTGATGCCCCTGTGTAGGGGAAATCTAGGACAGGGAGGTGGGAGTGGGTGGGTGGGAGGGTGGTGTACACCATCATAGAAGCAGGGGAAAGAGGATGGGATAGGGGGTTTCCAGGGGGTTGGGACCAGGAAAGGGGATAACATTTGAAATGTAAATATAAAAAATATCAAAGAAAAAAAGAAAAACGTCATAGACCATTGTATAGAGCTCTCCAAAAAAAGAGGATTATCTGGAAAAAAACTGAAAATCTCAAAAATTTATTTCAGATTTGAAGAGAAGTCCAGGTGTTAACAGCTGGTGCTACTGCTACACAGAACTTGAATTCATATTGAAAATTTTACAACCACCTTTAACTCCAGCTACATGGAATCTAATGCCATATTCTGCCCTTCATGAGCACATCCACATATGCAATGTGGAACACCCCCCCCACAAACACACCCGCCCACAAACACATACAAACACACATACACCCCCCCACACACACATACATACACACACACACCCATACACACACACATACACAAACACAAACATACTAAATCTTAGCAGACATTGGAACTATAAGAATGGTGAAATAAGACAGCAAAACTTTTCATAATGTAGCAAAACAGCTATATCAAAATGATGGAAGGCAAGCATGACTATCTCTGTGCAAGAACCAAGAGAAAGTGGTAAGAAGAGATATATTCAACTCTCCAAAAGTTCCATGTATGTTGGTATAAATACAAACACTAAGTGTTAGGAAGATATTTTGGAATATAGGGTAGCTGTAGACAAATGTGAAGTCTCAAATCACCCACCTGTCATTCATAGACCATCATTGGGGTTTAGTTCAACAAAACACAAGTGCCATTATTGAAATATTATATTGATTTTATTGCTGTTATGCAATAGCCTTTATCCTGATAGCATTCACATGATGGAGCAGCTGTCTGAGTCATAGAACTAACAAGCTCTCATCAATTTAGTTTCAGAAACCAATTCATTTGCTTTTTCTGTGCCAAATCCACAATTAGAAAACGCTGCTAAAATCCAAGCACAATACTGTAAGATCCATTGTTCGCTAACTAGTGGAGTGTGCTACTGTAAATCTTGTTGTGTCGCAGGCAGCAAAAGCTGGAGGGCTTAAACTCCAGAGTTCAAGCTACACAAGTAGACACAGAACAAATATACCAAATCAGATTTGGTAACACATCTTTTTACCTTCAGAATAAATTATGTAGGGGCCAAAAGTTATTGTTTTGTCCCCATGTTTACATGGAGAAATTTAGTCAGCATGATACAGAGAATCAAGTTTATCCCGGGTTTTATATGAAAATGAGAAATTAAGATAATTTACTGAGTTTAATATGCAATTAACCTCAGATGCATCACTAAGATTAGTATCTCTGCATAAGCATAATCAAAGCCATGTTCAATCACTGAAGTTTTATATATCTTTCACCTAAACTGGAGAACAAATTTTTGCCTATCCTTTTAAAACCTTAACAACTTCTGCATCTAATTCAATACTGCTGACAAGAGACAAGTGATATTAATTCACCAGTGCTTAAAGGATCAAGCTGTGTTAATCTCATCCAAAGTTTAGTAGTATAATATAGAGCCTGTCTGGGAATAGAAGCATAGTAGTCAAAGACAAAAATATTCAAATGTTACCAATTATGAAGATAAACGGGTAACAAAGTGTTTCCAGAGTGTTTCATATGCTATCTCCTTGATGACAGACCCTTGTAGGTTTCATTTACCACTTCATTCCCAACTGCTCATGTGGAAAATGTTCAATAACTATTTTCTAACAAAATGGTAATGAAGAAAAATATAAATATTCATATTCACATAAAAAATTATCTGCCTCATGAGATAAACTATTTTTGCTGAAAGGGGAAAACTGGCTCTGAAAAATGCAGTCACATAAATGAAAGCTCAATGTGTCATTTTGGAAATCCCTTCTCCCATAACTGGCTCAACACTATATGAAAGTTAGGTTTATTTTAGGGAAACTGAGGCAAAAATCTTAATTATGTAAAACAATCTAACTATAATTAGAAAGTTGGAAGGCCCACCAGCGTATTTGCAAGTTTTTATCTTACAACTCACATGCTATAGCTCTATAATTTTCCAGAAGAAAAAAACAAAAACAAACAAAACAACTGTGTATAGACTTTAATTATGTGCACTAAATAACTTAGACTTTAATTATGTGTGCATTAAATTTTAGGAATATCATAAAAACATAGATTAATTTAACTTACAAGTTTTATAGTCTAGATTACTATTTTTGAGGGTACTAAAGATCCTGTCGTAATCACCAAATACAGTTTCCTGGCATAAGGCCCTCTACCCAAACCCATTCACTCAAGTCATGGTGAGGAACCTAATGGAATTTATTCTCAGATTTACCTATACAGAAGAGAACTTAAACAAGAACACATTGTAAAAAGGGAAGGATCTTGTGTATTTCATTCCCTCTCTTTCTTATCAGAGTCCTGAGTCATAGCCTGAAAACATTTAAGAGTACTAGGAACCTCCAAGGAAAATGATTGTAACACTCCACAATCTCCTTCCTCTATAGTCCCTTGAATATATTTTTGAAGAACACTAACTAGACTTAGTACAGAAAAGACACAGTTTTCATAAACATGAAAACAAATTCTTTGTCAATGAATTATTTCAATGAATTGATGGAAATCGATCTGCTACCAATGGAAAACCTGGTATTTTTTTCTGATTATAAACACTGATTCGCCAATATTACATGTTCTGTCTTAACTCTTGAAAATAATATGCTATTATGTTATCTTATTATGCTTGAAACAGCACATATCCATTTTCAGACATTACATACTTTAACACTAGTAATAACGTAGGCTAAGTACGGTATGAACACATAGTGTTGTATTGCCAGTAAGGATGTTAATTCTTTCTATTTCAATGCATATGTTTAAATATTTACTTCAACATGTAAGAAACAAAGGAATTCTTTAAAAATATGTGATAGTTAGATATTTTTGCCATTGTTATACAAGGTGGATCATATAGAAGGAAGGAACCACAGCTGAAACAATTTCCCCATTAGACTGGCATATAGGCAACTCTGTGGGCATGTTTTCTTGATAATGATTCATGTGGAAGGACTAGACAAGTATGCGAAGTACCTTCATAGACAAGTGGTTCTGTGTATTATAAAGTACGATGAATAAGCTAAAGGGACCAAGCCATTAGGTAGCATTCTCAGTATCTTTAAATCAGTCCCAGACCCAAGATTCTTTTTTCCTAGAGAGAGGACCAAAGGAGCTGAAGGGATTAGTAGCCCCATAGGAGGAACAACAATATGACCAACCTGCACGCCTAGAGCTTCAGGAACTAAACCACCAACCAAAGAGTACACATGGAGGGATGCATGGCTACAGCTGCATATGTAGCAGAGGATGGCTTTTTTGAACATCAGTGGGAGAAGAGGCCCTTGGTCCTGTAAAGCCTCAATGTCCCAGTGTAGAGGAATGACAGAACAGGGAAGCAGGAGTGGGTGGGTTTGTAGGCAGGAGGAAGGTGGTTAGGATAGGGAGTTTTTGGAGGAGAAACCAAGAAAGGGGATAACATTTAAAATATAAATAATGAAGATATCTGATAAAAATAAAAAAAGATATACCATGAATAATAAAATAAAACGAACCATGATTTATCGTAAAAATATTATTTTCCCATTTTATTTATTTATTTATTTGTTTATTAATTAATTTATTAACTTAACAGCATTCCTCTTCTCCAATTTCCTCATCTCATGATCCCTCCTCTTATCTCTCCCCTTTCAACTCTGAGAGGGGAGTTGAAACCTATCATAGCAACCTATCATAGCACCTCAAATCATTGTAGAAGTAGGTACAACCTCTCCCACGGAGGCCAGACTATTCAGCCCGATTAGGCAAACAGGATCCTCATGTAGTCAACAGAGTTAGGGTAGTCACTACTGTTGTGCGATCCACATGACAACCAAGCTGCACTTCTACTACATGTGCTTGGGCTTAGGTCTAGCCTCTGTTTGCTCTTTGGTTGGTGGTTCAGTCTCTGAGAACCCCCAAGTGTATCAGTAGTTGACTCTCTTGGTCTCTTGTGGAGTCCCTATTTCCCCGAGTTCCTTAATTCTCCACCACAGACTCTTCCACAATACTTTCCAAGTTCCCTCTAAAATTTCACTTTAATCTCAGCATCTGTTTTATTCAGTTGCTAGGAAGAGCTCACCATAGTTCATTTATGCTAGGCTCCTATCTGCAAGCATAACAGAACTTCATTAATCATGCCATAGATTGTTCTTGGTCATGGGATGGATCTCAAGTTGGGCCAGTTATTGGTTGACCATTCTCTGTCTCTGAAACATCTGTGTCCATGAACTTCTAGTAGGTAGGATAAATTTTGGATCCAATATTTTGTGGGTGCGTTAAAGTGCTTATGCCTCCACTGGTGGTGATGCCTAGCTACAAGAGGTGTATACTTCAAGCTCCATACCCTTCTCCTGCTGGGAGTCTCAGAGAGAGTCACCAAAATATATTCCCTGGATCCTCCCATATCTTGTACATTCTAGAGATGGATTTAGTTCATCCTCCTATTCCTCTCTCCTTGGATCTACATACATCTTATCCCTCACCCACTGTTGTCTTCCTCATCCTTATCTCTTGGGTATTCATTTTGTTATTTAACTTCTTTTGGTCTATGGATTACATTATGGGTATTCTCTACTTTATGTATAATATAAAAAGATATTATGTATAATATATTATGTATAATATAAGTAAACATATACCATGTTGTCTTTCTGAGTCCGGAATACCTCAGGATATTTACTAGTTCTATTCATTTTCCTACAAATTTCATCCTCTTTTTAATACCCAAGAAATATTCCATTGTGTAAATGGCCAATATTTTCTTTATACATTTTTCATTTGACTTAGAAACCTTTAGATTGTTTATTTGTATCTGGAGATATTCAATTTTATCATACAGCTCAAATTTTCTTCCTCAATTTGTCCAGAGATACGAACAGCGACAAGCCAGCCAGATTATTTTCCTTTTTGCCTTCCCAAGTTGTAAATATTTTGTACACTAGGTCACCTAATTCATTGCCAGTTACAATCAATATATCAAGATCATCAAATGCATTAGCTTCTTTAAATTTGAAATCATGGCACTGCTATGGGCCTTCAATATTCTCTGAGCTCTGTGAAGAGAGAGCTCAGAGAATTTGGAGAGGTATTGAAGTTGCTAATAAATTAGGAGCTGGCTAACTATTAAGCCAATTCCAGGTTCTTAAGAGATTTATCCTTATACTTCTGCTCATCTAGAACCACTTCTAGTACCACCTACTATATTAGTCAGGGCTCTCTAAAGTCACAGAACTTATTGAATGTCTCTATATATTAAGGGTATTTATTATGATGACTTAAAGTCAGCAGTCCAACTAAACCAACAGTGGGAAACTCTGGATGGGAAATCCAAGAATCTAATAATCGCTTAGTCTCACGAGGCTAATTTTCTGTAGAAGTCTTCTGTAGAAGTAGGTTCAAACAGATGTGCTGGCAAGTAAGTGCAAACAGTCAAAAAAAGAGTGAATCTTCCTTCTAATGTCCCTATGTAGGCCTCTAGCAGAAGGTGTGAGCCAGATAAAAGATGTATACTAGCATGCCTTGAGCTGGTACTTGCTTTGTCTCAGACTGACCTAGAACTCAGAGATCTCTTTGCCTCAGTCTCCTGAGAATAAAGGTGTGTACTACCTTGCATGAACTTAAGCTTCACAAAGCTACTGTGCCTCAAGATCTCCATGCCAAGGTCCAGGCCATAAACTGTGTATTCAAGCCTCAAGATCTGGATCACAGGTGATTCCCCAATTCTGGATTGCGGTTTTTTCCACATATAGTCAAAGTGACAACCAGGGATAGCCATTACACAATGCCATACAGTTTTTTTTTAATTCGATGTATTTACATTTCAAATGATTTCCCCATTTCTGGGTCCCCGCTCTCCTCAAGTTCCATAAGCCCTCTTCCCTCCCCCTGTTCCTCCATCTACTCCTTTCCACTTCCCTGTTCTGGAATTCTCCTAAAATGATGCACTGAGTCTTTCCAGAACCAGGGGCTACTCCTCCATTCTTTTTGGACATCATTTAATATGTGGATTATTTCTTGGGCATTCCAAGTTTCTAGGTTAATAGCCACTTATCAGTGAGTGCATACCATGATTGATATTTTGAGACTGGGTTACTTCACTTAGTATGATGTTCTCCAGCTCTATCCATTTGTCTAAGAATGTCATGAATTTATTGTTTCTAATGGCTGAATAGTACTCCATTGTGTAAATATACCACATTTTTTTGTATCCATTCCTCCATTGAAGGACACCTGGGTTCTTTCCAGCTTCTGGCTACTACAGCTATGAACATAGTAAAGCATGTGTCCTTATTGCATGCTGTGGAATCCTCTGGGTATATGCCCAGGAGTGGTATAGCAGGATCCTCCGGAAGTGCCATGCCCAGTTTTCTGAGGAACCGCCAGACTGATTTCCAAAGTGGTTGTACCATTTTACAATCCCACCAGTAGTGGAGGAGTGTTCCTCTTTCTCCACATCCTCGCCAACACCTGCTTCTCCTGAATTTTTGTCCTTAGCCATTCTGACTGGTGTAAGGAGAAATCTCAGGGTTATTTTGATTTGCATTTCCCTAATGATTAATGATGTTGAACATTTCTTAAGGTGTTTCTCAGCCCTCCCAAGTTCTTCATGTGAAAATTTTTGTTTAGCTCGGTACCCCACTTTGTAATGGGGTTATTTGGTTCTCTGGGTTCAACCTTCTTGAGTTCTTTGTATATATTAGATATTAGCCCTCTGTCAGATTTAGGGTTGGTGAAGATCCTTTCCCAATCTGTTGATTGACATTTTGTCCTTTTGACAGTGTCCTTTGCCTTACAGAAACTTTGTAGTTTTATGAGGTCCCATTTGTCAATTCTTGATCTTAGAGCATAAGCTATTAGTGTTCTATTCAGGAAATTTCCCTCTGTACCCATGGCCTCAGGGGTCAGGGGTCTTTCCCATTTTCTTTTCTATTAGTTTCCGTGTGTCAGGGTTTTTTTTTTTTTTTTTTTTTTTTTTTTTTTTTTTTTTTTTGCTTTCTTTTTTCTAAGACTTTTTTTTTATTCGATATAATTTTTTATTTACATTTCAAATGATTTCCCATTTTCTAGCCCCCCCACTCCCCAAAAGTCCCATAAGCCCCCTTCTCTTCCCCTGTCCTCCCACCCACCCCTTCCCACTTCCCCGTTCTGGTTTTGCTGAATGCTGCTTCACTGAGTCTTTCCAGAACAAGGGGCTACTCCTCCAGTCTTCTTGTACCTCATTTGATGTGTGGATTATGTTTTGGGTATTCCAGTTTTCTAGGTTAATATCCACTTATTAGTGAGTGCATACCCAGGTATCCCTCAACAGAAGAGTGGATGCAAAAAATGTGGTATATCTACACAATGGAGTACTATTCAGCCATTAGAAACAATGAATTCATGAAATTCTTAGGCAAATGGATGGAGCTAGAGAACATCATACTAAGTGAGGTAACCCAGACTCAAAAGGTGAATCATGGTATGCACTCACTAATAAGTGGATATTAACCTAGAAAACTGGAATACCCAAAACATAATCCACACATCAAATGAGATACAAGAAGAAAGGAGGAGTGGTCCCTGGTTCTGGAAAGACTCAGTGAAGCAGTATTCGACAAAACCAGAACGGGGAAGTGGGAAGGGGTGGGTGGGAGGACAGGGGAAGAGAAGGGGGCTTACGGGACTTTCGGGGAGTGGGGGGCTAGAAAAGGGGAAATCATTTGAAATATAAATAAATTATATCGAATAAAAAAATTAAAAAAAATAATGTATTTTAGTTAATTTTATATCCAGCCACATTACTCAAGGTGTCTATCAGTGTAAGGGTTCTCTGGTAGAATTTGCGGGGTAACTTATGTTTACTATCATATAATCTGTGAATAGAGAACTTTGACTTCTTACTTTCCAATTTGTATTCCTTTGATCTTCTTTACTTGTCTTATTGATCTTGATAAAAATTCAAGTACTTGAAAGTCTGAAAATGTTGAAACTGAGAAAGAAAACATAGAGAAAGCATGCTAAACTGTAGCCATATTATACATTTTCTGAGAAAGAATGCCAGTCACTCAGATATAAACTAAAACTAAGATCAGGTAACCACACTTACTTTTCAGAAGGTTTCCTCAAGAATTTTCTATGATCCTAAGGTATTATATGTAGACAAATATTATAACCACATTAACATAACAGACCCTGATAGCATTATTCCTACTGAAAATTTAATATCTGCTCAAATAAAATCAAGGTAGTGGTACAGTGCATTTTGAAAACAATGTTAAAGTGAATGGGTGAAACTTACAACTATTTAAGAATGTCCTATGATGAAGGAAATTTCAGAATAACCTTGTTTAATATTTAAGAATGATATATAATTGTAGGTGACCATAACCTCATAATGCAGTTTTTCACAATTCATGATGTTTCCTAATCCAAACTGAAAGTTTAGTGGAGTCAATGCTGTGATAAAATGTCATTACTAGGGGGAACTTAAAGAAGAGAGAGTTCTTTGGATTCTGGTTGTAGCAGGATAAAGGTCTAACAGAGTAATAATGCAGGGTTATATGGGACCTGCATGCTAGGCAGAGAAAGTTTGGAAAAGCACATCCTCCAAAGTAGAAAGAGCTAATTAGGCATGGTTGGAGTCTTTGTACTTGCAAAGTTCACCTCCAGTGATTAACTTAATCATTAAGAATATATTTCCTAATTCTCCCAAAATATTGCCACCAACTGGGACCAGTTGTTCACTTACCAAAATGTAGTGGAGTCATCTCTTATTGAAAGCACAACAGTTAGCCACATACTACTTTCTTTCATGTAAAAAAAATGTATGCTTTTATAGCAAAAGAAATAGGAATATTTCTTAAAATTAAAAGACAAGTTTACAAACTTCTTTGTCTTCACACAGATTAAAATTATTTCAGACTTCAAAACATTTTTATTCATTTCACTGCATCCATGTCAGTGATTGGCCTGTATGTATTCATATGTTCCACATGCATTTCCGATCTCTGTGGAGGTGAGAAGAGAACACCATGTCCCCTGGACTGGAATTATGAGGTTTGTAGTACACTAAGTGCATGCTGGTAACAATCTTGGACATGTGCTCTTAATGCCTGAGATATCTCTGTAGACCCATACACCAACATAATTATTTTTAAAATATGAAATGCTTAACCTGTCGTTGAAATTTTTTTAAAAAATAATAACCACAATTCAAAATGAGCAGTTAAAACTGAGACATTGTACAAAATAAGCTGTCAGACAGAGTTGTCAACTGTTTAATTACATGTGATGTCATAGTCATTTTTAGCATTCATTAAAAATTTGAGCTTTAGATTCTGCTCTGTGAATCAGTTTTAAAATATTTCTAGTGTTGAATGAACTATATTTTACTAAACTAAGTTGTTTAATGTCTTTGTCAGTTACATTTTATTGTTGAATATTATTGATATCCACAGTTTGTTGTAAATCCATTGGTTAGTATAGTGTATATGGCAGATCTGTTTGTATTATTTTTATCTCTACACTGATTTCCAAAGTAGCTGTACTGGTCCATACTCTCGTAAATAGTTCTGAAGACACGGCACACTATGACTTCAGGTTATAGGGAAATCAACTTCAAACTAAGTGAGGGATATTTTTTTTCACTTCTAGCAAGCTCTCATAGTGCTAGAAAGGATGCAGGCTGAAAGAGGAGAAACATATTGATGGCGATACTTAACCTTGTGTCTTCCATGTTAAAATACTTACCTGCCAGGCAGGATGTACCTACTGGTATAATAGTGGCAAGACAGGAATTAGGTACTTAAGTTTTCTGATTAGATTTGAAGGCTGCTTTACATGAAGAAATTTCATGCTTGGTAGCATAATTCTGCTCAGAAGCCCAAGGCTTGGGAAGTGCCGTAGGCCCTAGGATGGAACATAACATCATTTTGTTGTCCTGATATCAAACTGCCTTCTAGATATTATGTTTATAGCTATTGCCTAAAAGTCATTTGCAACCTTTTTGCAGGAGATAATACTGGCTGGAGAGAAGCAGAGGTGGCCTCTTTGCTGGGGATCTGAGAATTAATACTTAGCCATAATCAGGATATCTCCAGTCACCCCACCATCACTAAAGTTTAAGAAGCATCATGGGAGAGAAGGTAGAAAACCCTAAGGGCCTCAGGTTGAAAAGAAGTGTCGTGAGCCTCGACATGATATGCTATTGCAACCATAAATAGAAGATGTGGCTACTTGCAGAAGACAGAGTATATATGCAAGATCATCACCCTCCACCCCATATTAAGGAACTGTTGGCAGTTCACAGTTGCTATGGGCTTGAAAATAATGTTTAAGTATGTGGCCACTGTTAGGATTCACCTACTACAATAGATGGTTTCACAACATGCACATATGGGGAATACTAAACAGACGTAGTGAGTTATCAGAATAATAGACATGAAATGAAGCGGAGATGGGCACAGCAGGAGATAGAAAAAGTAAATGGCGGAGCAGATATGGCCATATTTTACTTTACACACACACACACACACACATCTTTAGTTTTCAAATTGAAGAATATTCACATGCAAGTTAAATCTTAGAAACAACAGGTGGGGAGTTAAACATTTCTCCTGTTTTGAATCAGAATCATAGCTCCAGATATGCCAGTTTCATATATTGATACTTTGACCTGAGAAAACCAGAGAGGCAGACACAGGAAATTTTCTCTGACCTTCCCCTTTCTGTCTAAAAGCAAAGTAAAATTTCCCATGCGAAAGTTGGCTCTTCTGTCGTAGAAAATAAACATTCCTAATACTTGAAACAGACTACTGACACCATCAAATCACTTAGAATTAAGATACTCACACTACATTTTAGATTATTGCATATATTTGGGTAATTGTAATTCAGGATGCCATACTTGTAAGACATATTGTTTTGCGCACTGAGACATCTTTACAGGCCAAGAGCACATTTGTCTTTTTCTTTGTAGAAAAAGACAATAGGAACGAGACAGAGAGGCATTGAACTCAAAGACTTTCCGTGATGCAGGCAGATCTTGCTCTCCTTAAACCAATAGGCAAAATGAGCATCTTTAATATTCCAAATATTCCATTAGCACAACACATACTTTTATAAATGTGGTAGTTCATAGAGATGAGAGGAAGGAAATGTCAGCGCATTTCAGATACAGTCTCCAAGTACTGAAATTTGAAAACCATATAAAAAACATGAAACTCTGAAATAAAGTGAACACTGAGTTGGATCAAGATAAAGTAGTTAGTTTTGAACAGGTGTCATCCCAATCTCAGGTTCCATCATGAGGCAAAACATTAGAGCTCTACATCAAGGCTCAGACCAGCTCCTGCAGATATACTACCATATCTTCAGCTATATTTTGTTATCCTCTGGATCCTCCAAACTAAAGGGAAATTTTATAGTGAATTGACTTGCTTCAAAGAGTTTATAAAAAAATGAGATGAGGTATTTATGGAGTCAACAAGACAGAAGTATCAACATTTTATTATATCAGAGATTTTCTGTCACTGTCTGGGTTGCAAAACCCCTGTGGGATCTACATATTGCATTGAATTGTATGACTCAGGACTGACAGAGGATTTGTGTTAAAAATATACTAAAATCATGAAGGACATATGTTTAGGAACAGCTTATAGGTAACAGAGACTACATGGCCTTTTGAGTAGATTTTTCTGTGTAACCATCTTGCCCTTTAGAATTTTTCAATAAAAAATTGAACATCCACAGGAAAAACTAATGAAATGGTGCATTGCATACTAATGAGATCATTCTTAAAAAACTATCTTTCCCATAGAAGTTCTGAAACCTCTTGGAGGTTTAATTTATGTTTTATTTATCAGTCCAAACTTATGGGTTTTTTTTTGCATTTTTTGTATTTTTTCATAGTCGTTCAAATATATGTTTTTTTTTTTTAAAATTAGGACTATACTCACAAGTAATAGGGAGCATCAAGCAATGCCAGATGTTATGCTTTTAATATTTATTCAATGTTATTTTAAGTATATAGTATGTGCACACAGTGAAAGTACCTCTGATCACTAGAAGGCTTGACAGAGTATGTGCACACAAGTGAAAGTATCTCTGATCACTAGAAGGCTTGACTGAATAATTTGGATATGGAATTTCAGGTAACTGTTTGCTTCCCGGCATGGGTATTAGTCATCTAAAATATCAGCAAGCACTCTTAAATGTGGAGTCTTGTCTCCAGTTCCAACATCAGAGTATTTATAGATGGTCTATGGAAATGCACATGTAGAGTTTGGGACATTTCAAGGAAAAATGTTTCCTTGAAAAATATATTTTATTGTTTCATAGAAAAGTCACACACAGATGTTTTACTGTCATTGTGGTACTTTGACTCAGGGGATGCTGAACATCACATAAAATGAATTTGCTTTTCCTAAGCCACTTCCTATTAGCAAAAATTAGCTGGTAGTAATTATTGAGTCCTAATGGGAAAACACTAGGAGGTTCCCATAAGGCAAAGAGGTGTTTCTTCTCCTTCACTTTGCTGATTCATGTGGACTGCTGGTGGGCTACTGTGTTTAAGTTATAATAATTTTATGACACACTGAAGAAGGCCTTATAAATGGAGTTTCTACAATGGAGCAAGCAAAAAAGATGCTTCTATTTTCTGGTAATATATATTAATATACGTGTGCAGAAATACATGTTTATTACATTTGTGGTTTTGACTATTTTGGGCCTAATTATGTAAAATAGTGGAGTGGACATTACTATGAGTCCCACTCATTTTGTAAGACAATTTGTGCTTTATGACTACCACACTACTTATCTCCTTTATTATATGCCATCTCTTGCAATATTTTAATTTATAATAATATATTTAGATATTGCATTATGACACATTTGACTTTCTTACATGTTGGAGGTATACTGTTACAAAGATTCCAGCATTTCTCTCTCTCCTTTTTTTTGTTAGTCTATGTCTTTTTTTTATTGATATATTTTTTATTTACATTTCAAATGATTTCCTCTTTTCTGGGTCCCCACTCCCCGCAAGTCCCATAAACCCTCTTCCCTCCCCTTGTTCCTCCCTCTACCCCTTCCCACTTCTCTGTTCTGGTATTCCCCTATACTCTTGCACTGAGTCTTTCCAGAACCAGGGGCCACTCCTCCATTTTTTTTGGACATCATTTAATTTGTGGATTATGTCCTGGGTATTCAAAGTTTCTAGGCTAATATCTACTTATCAGTGAGTGCATACCATGATTGATCTTTTGAGACTGGGTTACCTCACTTAGTATGATATTCTCCAGCTCCATCCATTTGTCTAAGAATTTCATGAATTCATTGTTTCTAATGGCTGAATAGTACTCCAATGTGTAAATATACCACAATTTTTGTATCCATTCCTCCGTTGAAGGACACCTAGGTTCTTTCCAGCTTCTGGCTACTACAAATAGGGCTGCTATGAACATAGTAGAGCATGTGTCCTTATTGCATGCTGAAGAATCCTCTGGATATATGCCCAGGAGTGGTATAACAGTGTCGTCAGGAAGTGTCATGACCAGTTTTCTGAGGAACCGCCAGACTGATTTCCAAAGTGGTTGCACCATCTTGCAATCCCACCAGCAGTGGAGGAGTGTTCCACTTTCTCAACATCCTCACCAACACCTGCTGTCTCCTGCATGTATGTCTTGGGTGTTTAGTGTGCCTTGCTTACACTTAGCTAATTCAGATATACTGCTTATTGTTTATGTAAATACACATATTGCTTATATAAACAAATTTATATGTTTTCTGAAATATCTACTAAAACCTTTGCCAATTATTTGTATTATTTGTCTTCTTTTTTCTGATTTGTAAACAATTGCGGTATTATTTTTAAATGTATGTATATATTTACTGTACTGGCATTTCATCCCTTCTTTTTCTCCCTCCATCCTCTTCTAAGCCCGCATAACCTCTGAAATTCATGGCTTATTTTCCTTCATTATTATTGTTACATATATCTGTATACATATTATGTGAATAACACATGTCTGAATTAATATGTAAACACAAATTGTTTAATCTATTTAATGTTGCTTATATGTATTTATAGGGATGAAGACTTGGAATTGGCAATCAATTAGAGGCTCAGCCCAGGGGATCAATTTCACTCTCTCAGAAGTCATTAATTACATGTATTCTTCATTTAGATGTGGGCCCAGTGAAAGTTTCTCTTTCTATGCTGTCAGGTCAACTGGAATCATGTTTTGAAAATTTATATATTTGTAGTGTGTGTGTGTAGTATGTGTGTATGTGTGTGCATTCTGTTTATTTGTGTTCGTGTACATATTCCAGCTAATATAAAATCATTACATACACATATTTCCTATTATGATGCTATCTCCAGTCTTTACACATTTTTAATCATTGGTCATGCACATTAATTGATATATTAACATTTAATATATTGTAAATATAAAATGTATATTGATTATATCAATTTCAAATGATTTTGTAGAAATTTTTGTTTGATTTTAGTAAATTGATGATAGCTCAGTGATTTAAAACTTTTTGTTTAACAAAATTCATATCACCATTCTCCTTAATGAACAGTGTTCTGCAATATGTTATTTAATGTGGAAAGTCATACAAATATGGTTTTTCCATATCTTTTATTAATTTTCATAAAATACAACATTATTTATTAAACTCAAATTCTCCATATTTCAGAGGATTTTTAAAATAATGTTGGATAATTTGAAAAAAGAATTTTCAAGTATACACAAATACAAATTCAAAAGTATACTTAAAAATTCTAAATGCTTATAATCAAAGTGAAGTCTCATATAAATACTTCAATGCAGACAAGGTCCAACTGCTCAAGTAAATCGTCTGTAAATAATATTTATCACAGTGCTTACTTACAGTGATCCTTATAACTGGTGGTTATGGAAGCAGAAAATATAAATAATACCTTAGGTCATCTCTAACTTTCTACTTCATGTACTCAATGTACTATTTATCTAGAAATCTTCCTTATTTGACTTAAAACCAATATAACACATATTTCTTAACTAATCATGGAAATTACTTTGTACATAAATGCCTGCGTTTTCTTCTCTCATAGCACACATTTTCAGAAATATCTCCCCTATATTTAATACTTCTTACCAACATGTTATTATGTATCAAATTGCTTCTTGTAATAAATGGTTTAAATTTATAGATTTTAATACATGTCCACTGTAACCTTGTTGAATAGTAGAATCTCTACTGAGGATGCAGTTCTGCGATTAGCTGATATAAAATACTATTCATGTAGACACACTCTCTCCATTAGTATATACTGTGTATTTTGTAGTACTTAGAAAAATGTAACTCATTTTCTTATTTTTCATCAGATAAAAGAGAAATAGACCTTAAGGGAAGGATGTTGCACCCAACATTTTATTTTACACTATAATTTTGTATGTATGACTGTATGGCTATAAAAACACGTATTTATTTTTATATCCTACTTTTAATGACTTGGCCCGATTATTCCAGAGCCATGCCATGTTCAGAACATAGTTTTGCTGTTCTCGCTATTGTCATGGCTGGTTAATTTTGTTCATTTGTTCCATGCTACAACTAAATTGGGAACAAGCTGTATTTTAAGATTTTCATGCCATCTAAGGAAGAAAGAGTGTGCTTAATTTTTTTTTTTGTTTTACTCAATGTTGGTAGCAAACAAGACATAGAGTCATTATTCTACAATTAGATA
This sequence comes from Apodemus sylvaticus, assembly GCF_947179515.1. Taxonomy (NCBI): domain Eukaryota; kingdom Metazoa; phylum Chordata; class Mammalia; order Rodentia; family Muridae; genus Apodemus; species Apodemus sylvaticus. The sequence goes on from NC_067489.1 coordinate 50,246,879, forward strand.
AGAATAATATACATTTTAAAAAATTGTATATTTATGTTCATTGTTAGAGATAACAATAGAAGACTATACGGCACTCACAAATCATTTAAGATTGAACGTCTGCTCCATTCTTAAAGCTTCACATAAGGCAAAGTTCCTCACTTTTTTTGGAGAGGGGTAGTAAATGTGATTTAGGTAGAAATATATGTCAATAATTTATATTGTTGTGGTTTTCCCTTCTTTGCCCTTTCTGATTATTGATTTGTTAACCTGTATTTTTTCATTGATATTTAATATAAACTTTTGGCTTGAAGAATGCCTTTGCAGTTTTGTGGCAAAGACAAGAAGCATCTCAGTTTTACTGATGAACATTAATGTGTACTCACAATTTTAATAATTCCCTATGACTTATCCTTAATTCAATTTTTTACTTCCATACTGTCTCAACATTCCTTGTACTAGAAGTATAAGGGCAAGTTATTGTCTTCAGGTTGTGACCATCATGAGGTAGAAAAATTTGAAAGTATGAGACTTCCAGAGGACCCTTCTATACCTCTCCTGGGCATATACCCAAAGGATTCCCCAGTATGCAATAAAGACACATGCTCCATTATGTTCATAGCAGCCTTATTTATAATAGCCAGAAGCTGGAAAGAACCCAGATGCCCCTCAAAGGAGGAATGGATACAGAAAATGTGGTATATTTACACAATGGAATACTACTCAGCAATTAGAAACAATGAATTCACAAAATTTTTAGGCAAATGTTTTGATCTGGAAAATACCTAAGTGAGGTAACCCAATCACAAAAGAATACACATGGAATGCAATCTCTGATAAGTGGATATTAATTAGCACCGAAGCCCTGAATACCCAAGGCACAAATTGCATAGCAAATGACTCTCCATGAAGTATGGAGAGGGTCCTGATCCTGGAAAGGATTGATCTAGCATTGGAAGAGAATATAAGGACAGAGAAAAAGGAGGGGGTGATTGGAGAAGGGATGGAGAGAAGAAGGTTTATGGGACATATGGGGAGGGGGGATCCAGGAAAGGGGAAATCATTTGGAATGTAAACAAAGAATATAGAAAATAAAAATATTAAAAAAAAGAAAGCATGACCCAATGGACCTTTCACAACTCTCCTAATTGTTGGTACTGCTTCTGAATTTTATCTACTCCCATTAATATTTATTTTTAATTAGGCTAACCTGTCTAATTACTTGCAAGAATCATAAACCATATTGATTGAGCTACTTTCTAAAATTATTCACCTCTCATCTAAGTTAAATGTAGATATGGTGGTAATTGGAAACAGTTCATATAACTGTGCATGGTCATTTTTTTTTTACTCTTAATAAAATCTATATAACATAACAGATATAAAACTGTAAATATCAACTCCTGTACTTTAACATTAAAATAATTTACTGTATTAAATATAATTACCTTAAACATGACTGGGATCAATCTTACTTAAGTGTATTTAAGTGAACACATTTGTATTTAGAGAGGAAGAAATATATCAGTTTCAAGACAATATCTCTGAGAATAAATTATATGGTAAAATATTCTTCAAAATTGCATAATTTAAACTCAATTTAAATCTCATTCTTACAAGTTTTTCTTCATATATTTGTACTAGTTTTACAATAATACTTATTTAGATATCTATTAATTTCATTTTTTTGTAAGAGTCAGTGGTTAAAATGAAGAAAGAAAAATTTTAAATTGTCCTTACAAAAGTGTGAAAGTAATCTCTTCTTTATTTTAATTAACATTTTTCAATTATATAATATCAAAGCCTTCTTTTTAGTTATAAATATTGTTTTCATTTAAATGTTTTTGTAGAGTATAACAAGTTCATGCTCTACTGTCATTCCTTATACTATGTATGCTATTTTTATTTCCTCCTGGAGGGAAAATACGTAAGGGAATATAAACAAACATTATTCTGTTTTTCAGAACATAACACTTTCCCCAGTATTATACTCAAACCTAAAATATTCTAATTAGTTACTGCTTATTTTGAAAGAAAATATTATGCTGTTCTTTTAATTTTTCTTGATATTTAATCTTATCTATTTTAATATTATTAAAGACTTAAAATGTAACTACAAAAATTAGTTTGATAATTTTATGACTCCTATTCTCTTGCTTTCCTCTATAGGATATGTCTATATAACCAAGTAATTCATATCAGAATGCGTGTCTGTAGCAATACATTGACATCTTTTCTATAACATTCCTCTTAATTTTATTTATTACTCTATATTTTATATGTATTTTTCCATCTATAAACACTGCTCTTGTTTCTTCTGATTCTTTTTTTTAATATTTTTATTTTCTATATTCTTTGTTTACATTCCAAATGATTTCCCCTTTCCCAGATCCCCCTCCCCATATGTCCCATAAACCTTCTTCTCTCCACCCATTCTCAAATCACCTCTCTCCTTTTTCTCTGTCCTTATATTCCCCTCCAATGCTAGATCAATCCTTTCCAGGATCAGGACCCTCTCCATACTTCTTCATGGGAGTCATTTGTTATGCGATTTGTGCCTTTGGTATTCAGAGCTTCTGGGCTAATTAATATCCACTTATCAGAGATTGCATTCCATGTGTATTCCTTTGTGATTGGGTTACCTCATTTAGGATGATATTATCCAGATCAAACCATTTGCCTAAAAATTTTGTGAATTCATTGTTTCTAATTGCTAAGTAGTATTCCATTGTGCAAATATACCACATTTTCTGTATCCATTCTTCCTTTGAGGGGCATCTGGGTTCTTTCCAGCTTATGGCTATTATAAGTAAGGCTGCTATGAACATAATGGAGCATGTGTCTTTATTGCATGTCGGGTAATCCTTTGGGTATATGCCCAGGAGTGGTATAGCAGGGTCCTCCAGAAGTGTCATGTCCAGTTTTCTGAGGAACTCCAGACTGATTTCCAAAGTGGTTGTACCATCTTACAGCCCCACCAGCAGTGGAGGAGTGTTCCTTTCTCCACATCCTTGCCAACACCTGCTGTCTCCTGAGTTTTTGACCTTAGCCATTCTGACTGGTGTGAGGTGAAATCTCAGGGTTGTTTTGATTTGCATTTCCCTAATGACTAATGATGTTGAGCACTTCTTAAGGTGCCTCTTGGCCATCCGAATTTCTTCAGGTGAAAATTCTTTGTTTAGATCTGTACCCCATTTTTAATAGGGTTATTTGCTTCCCTGGGATCTACCTTCTTGAGTTCTTTGTATATATTGGATATTAGCACTCTATCAGATGTAAGGTTGGTGAATAACCTTTCCCAATTTGTTGGTTGCTGTTTTGTCCTTTTAACAGTATCCTTTGCCTTACAGAAACTTTGTAATTTTATAAGGTCCCATTTGTCAATTCTTGATCTTAGAGCATAAGCTATTGGTGTTCTTTTCAGGAACTTTTCTCCTGTGCCCATATCCTCAAGGATTTTCCCCAGTTTCCTTTCTATTAGTTTCAGTGTGTCGTGTTTTAGGTGGAGGTCCTTGGGATCCACTTGGAGTGGAGTTTAGTACATGGAGATAAGAATGGATTAATTTGCATTCTTCTGCATGCTGACCTCCAATTGAACCAGCACCATTTGTTGAAAAGGCTATCTTTTTTCCACTGGATGTTTTCGACTCCTTTGTCGAAGATCAAGTGACCATAGGTTTGTGGATTCATTTCTGGGTCTTCAATTCTATTCCATTGGTCCACTTGTCTGTCCCTGTGCCAATACCATGCAATTTCTTTTCATTTAAAATATTTTTTTTATTCGATATATTTTTTATTTACATTTCAAATGATTTCCCCTTTTCTAGCCCCCCACTCCCCAAAAGTCCCATAAACCCCCTTCTTTCCCCTTGTCCTCCCACCCACCCCTTCCCACTTCTCCATTCTGGTTTTGCCAAATACTGCTTCACAGTCTTTCCAGAACAAGGGGCCACTCCTCCTTTCTTCTTGTACCTCATTTGATATGTGGATTATGTTTTGGGTATTCCAGTTTTCTAGGTTAGTATCCACTTATTAGTGAGTGCATACCATGATTCACCTTTTGAGTCTGGGTTACCTCACTTAGTATGATGGTCTCCAGCTCCATCCATTTGCCTAAGAATTTCATGAATTCATTGTTTCTAATGGCTGAATAGTACTCCATTGTGTAGATATACCACATTTTTTGCATCCACTCTTCTGTTGAGGGATACCTGGGTTCTTTCCAGCATCTGGCAGTTATAAATAGAGCTGCTATGATTTTTAACACTATTGCTCTGTAGTATTGCTTGCAGTCAGGGATGCTGCTTACCCCAGAATTTCTTTTGTTGTTGAGAATAGTTTTAGCTATCCTGGGTTTTTTGTGTCTTCTGATTCTTAATTATTTGTTTGATTTTGTCTTTTATAAGTTTGTTGTGTTTTGTTTCTTTTTATATCTAGATCTTCTTAAATCTGAGTATACTAAAGTTGTTTGTCAAGCAATGTCAATTTCTCATTTTTGTATACAAAGATGTTAATATTCAAATAACATGTACTAATATATTATTATTAAATAATTGGAAAACCCTCAAGTGTTTCCTATTCTTTTTTTATTTTATTTATTTATTTATTTATTTATTTATTTATTTATTTATTTATTCATTTATTTATTTACTTATTTACTTACTTACTTATTTCCTTTCTGTCCAGATCACAGCTCCCTTCTCTTCCAAGCCCCCTCTACATACAACCTCTTTTCTTCCCTTCTCCTCTGAGTAAAGGGAATATTCCCACCCCTGAATCAACTTACCATGGCAGATCAAGTCACTGCAGCAATAGGCACATCATCTCCCACTGAAGCCAAACAAAGCAGCCCAGTCAGGTAGACAGGGTCCACCAGCAAGAAATAAAGTACTCCCCTTCTGCACCCACTTTTGAGGGACCCTAAAGAAAACCAAACTGTACATCTGATACATGTATGTAGGAGACCTAGGTCCAGCCTATATGTGTACTCTGATTTGTAGAGCAGTCTCTGGGAGCCTCCAAGGGTCCAGGTTACTTGATTCTTTTGGTCTTCATGTGGAGTTCCTGTCCCCTCCAGATTTGACAATCCTTCACCAACTCTTGCTAAAGACTCCTGAAGCTCCATCTAATGTTTGATGTGGGTCTCAGCATCTCTTGCAGTCATATGCTTGGAGGAGCCTCTCAGAGTACAGTTATGCTAGGCAGAATTGGAGCAAGCCTTCCATCTAGGATCTCAAACGGGGTCCTAAAGTATAGAGGGTGTTCCTAGTCCTATATAAGGCAGAAGGTGGGGGAGGGGATGCCCAGTCACTGCCAGTTTCAAGGGTTTATTTGGACGAGGGTCTGATCAACTGACCATGGTCTTCTTCAGGGTCTGATTAATCCTCTGTACTTGCCCTGAACTCTGGAGCCTATATGCACAGTGTAATTTCCAACTGATTCCCAGAACCTGTGTTGGAGATTGAGTTACCTGAGAGATAAATGCAGGTCCATTGTCAGACCCAAGCAGGATAGGCAAACCATACACGAGTATAATGACTTCCAGAGACTTCTTAGCAAATATGTTGGCAGTCTCCTTTTATGTATGGTAGGCTTCTGCCCATCCTGAAAATGTATCTATAAAAAGTAACAAATACTTATATCTATATGTTCCTGGTCTTATTCTGGGTAATCTATTTTGTAAGTCAAATATTTTGTACCTTGTCCCTCGCAGCACTTTCTTCAGTATGAAGCTTGATGAATCTGATTGATGAGTTGCTTAGCAAATGGTAGGAGGCTACAGCCTTCAGAGGTTACAATCCATCACTTCTGTAAAGTCCTTGGCACTTCTCTTGATGTCCTTTGTGTTTCCCAGTATATTCAAGGATGGCTGGGAGTATAGGGTGTGGCAAGGTTACCAGAATATTGGCAGTGGAATCTTAGATGGTCTCCCTTTCAGCTTATAGCTAGCCTATTTCCTTAGCCTATTTTTGATATCCTTTTCTGATGCTCCGGGCAATGCATTATGGCTACTTGAAAAGGAAGCTATAATGCCTCCAATAAATCAATTATTACTTCATTATTGTTGAAAGTTTTTCTCTCAGCAGTCAAAAATCTCCTTCTCTTGACATATGGACCCATATACATGAACCATAGTAAAGGCATATCTGCTCTCAGTGTAAATGTTAGCTCTGACTCCTTTTGCATTGGTTAGAGCTTTTAGTTCAGCTTTCTGGGATGAAATTCCCAGTGGCAAAGAAGTTGGCCAAATAACAGAGTATAAGTTTATTACCACTGCCCCTGCATACCTGCTTCCATTCTTGATGAAGCTGCTCCCATCAATGAAGTAGACAGGTTCTCTGGCCAGGATATATCAGTCAAGTCCAGCATGATGTTCTGGCCGTGCCCCAGAATTGTAGAGCAATTGTGCTGCAAGACTGAGGTTGTGTTAGGTAGCAGGGTGGCTTCTAGCTGATGGATCTGAGATGTCAAGGATGGTTTGTTTCCAGGCATTTGACCGAATGCATTGGCTGGCATCCCTTGAATATATATCCCAGACAGGTAACTTTGAGTCTGACAAAGATGGGCCTTCTTATCAGATGCTCAGTAGCCAAGTTGAATCAGCGCTTGTAGCATGTATCCTTTGGCTGTCTGGCCTGTCTCTAAGACAGGGGGCAAAATCAAGATGTCACATATATATAATGAAGGAGAGTTATTTGGTAGTGAGTCCACCAGTAGTCACCCAAGTCCTCATGTAAAGCCTTGTCAAAGATGATGATTGAATTCTTGAATCTTTAAAGCAGGCTTGTCCAAGACACTTGTCCCTTGAAACTTCTCTCCAAATCTTGCCATTCAAAGGCAAATAGATGCTGGGTTTTGGGTGTCAGAGGCAGACCACAAAGTTATTCAGTGGCTGAAGCTTCCAAAGGATGTCAGGGGCATCTTGGTTAACAAAGGTCATGTTCTCAGTGGACTGGTACTTTGGGGCACTCATTCTTTTCCTGCATTATATGTCTAACCTAAAATAAATTTGCGGGCCATCTGGCTGGCTCTCAGAGGCATACCATCAGTATCTGGCAGTAGACCTGGAGCCTCTCATTACCTTCAGCTGCATTAAAATCCCAGTCATGTCAAGTCAAGAAAGGCTGCATCAGTATCAGCCTGGACTTGAGTGTGCAACACATTTGATTCTGAAACCAATTTCCAGGCAGCTCACATGATCCTCTCTCTCCTCTGTTGTGAAGAGGAACTGGAGCAGTAGTTGACAGTCAGCTCAGGTGGGCAGTTAAGTCAACATGATTGAATCTAGATCACCTGTGAGAAGTGAGGGTCTTTCTAAAAATGGAGGGTTCTGTAACTTCCAATTGTAAAGATCATTACTGACAAATTGCACATATGTCATGAACTGTCTTCCCTGAGCATTTTGGGGTCTCATACCCTGGAGAGGTAAGTCTGTAGTATAGTAGGTCCTCTGGGCAGTACAGACTGAGTGTGAGGCAGACTCCAAGTGGAGTAAGGAGAATCAGGGGAGTTAGGGGCTATTCCTCTCTCTGCCTATGCTGGCTTGGAATGGTCAGTGGTGGCAGGAACAGGAACATAAGGAAGGAAATGTTGCCTGGTACTATAAACCTAGCCAATTCTATGTTACCAATAAGGGCATTGATATCAGAAGAGAACATAGTACTGAAGCTGTTCTAAATTAATATAGTTTCTAACTACATTCTAGGTATTTGCCCTATACCCACAATGGTGTTGTTCTCACTTCCCAACAATGGGGTTTCTAATTGCATCAAGTGAAGACATTATAGAAAGCCTGAATTTCTCACAGTGCCATTAGCAAGTGATCGTACATGCTCAGCTTCCACCAATATATCTACAATAAAACTTCTATATCTAAGGCTCAAGAAATATTGTGGCAGAGAGAGCAGGAAATAAAAAGAGAGAGAAAGAGAGAGCACAAGGAAGCCTCTTGTGACATCATACATGTAGGTATGCAAGGAAATCACACCCATGATATCTCAACGCAGCTGCTTAAACAAGACCTGAAAGTCAGCACCAGTTGGCATGCCAATGAACATGTGTGCTTGTTTGTGTGTGTGTGTGTGTGTGTGTGTGTATGTATATGTGTGTGTTTGCGTGTGTTGTGTAGGTATTTTACAGGGTCTCACCTCTTGATGAAGAGCAATAGGGATTTAGCAACTGGCAGGAATGGAATAAATATTTTTCATGGATGAGTCAACAGGTTGCATTTGTATATGTAGTTGTAATGTGTGTATTGGTGTGTGTTTGTATGTATGTGAGTAATATTTATATTAGGAAAAGCTATGAATGTGTGACATTGAGAAGGAATCAGTTTAAAGAAAGGTAGAAATGAGATGAGGGAAAGGGCAAATGAAGTAAATGTAGTGCATATTTATTAACTTAATTTTTAAAATATGTAAAGGTGTGATAATTTAACTTTTGAAAATTAAAAACTTTGAAATAACTCAATTTATTTCTCTCAATTAAAGTTTTTCTCCACTGGTTCAATTAGACTTTACATTAGGGTTGTGATTTAAGGATTTATTTTATAATTAGATCATTTTCATTAATTGCATATTACACTCGAATGCTTTAAACATAGTACATAAATAATTATGATGGGATTTCTGGAATATAAATATGACAGTAGTTATAATTATTATTTTGCTCACTTTAAAATATCTGATTCTCAGGACTCTAGGATACACATTGTTTTCACACGTACTAAAATTTGACTAATTGAGATGTCTCTGAGATTTGACAAACTGGTTTTAAAAGAAATATAAATTAAACATTTCCAGGGAAGTGAAGAAAAATAAAACATCTATTTTATAAGGAATAAAATAATACTTAATAAAGGTAATTCATGTATTATGGAAGAATTATGTAGGGGTTGAAAAATAGAAAAAGGTAAAGACATTTGACTAGTTTAACTAAACTTTAAAGTATGCTGTTCTTAATACTGCTTTAAGTATTTTTCCTATAAGGAACATGTTTAAAATGTGTGACAAAACAGATGAATTTTCAGGACATATATTCATATTTTATCAAAAATAAGTTTAAAATTAAAGTATGCTTATGATCATCATAATTATAAAACATATAGTGTAATTCAGTTCTGAAGGAGTTTACCACTAAAAGGGTAATTTTGATTGGACAAGTCATTTCTTTGACTATCTATAGAAAGTTTTATTAACTTTACTGACTTGATAAATTCACAAAGTTCTGACTAACTGAACATCTTTATATTATTTATGTTTTCAGTTGTCAAACAGAGAATCTACAGAAGATGTATTTTAGGTTTTGTATAATTTTATACTTTCTGAAATTTCAATCTAGTAATATTAAAATATCCAAAGTATTATTGTATCTATCAGACTGAGTAGTAATTTTCAAAACAAAAACATTAAATTTAATATATAGAAAATATCAAGATTTCCTTCTTTAAAACTATGACATTTCAAATTGTTTGGGAACATACAGTTAAATGGGAAAAAAGTGTTAGTGTTTTCAATACCCTGTTTATAACTATAAATAAAGGCTAGAGACACATAGCCTCTGGTTTTATACTCTATGAGCCACCTGATATTATAACTCCATGCAGTTAATAAATTTAAATTAGTATATTTTCTTTAAAATATCCACTAAACACTTTAGATGATATAGAATGGCAAAGAAAAACACTGTGATTTATATTCTGAACTCCATAGAAGTGAACTGAAAAATGCATAGATAATAGACTAAAAGCAATATAATTTTGTCAATTTTAAGTAGAAGATGGTATATATAAATAAATATGTGTGAAGAAAAATAAAATCATGAAATTTACAGATCACTTAGTGGAACTGAAAAGAAATATGCAAAGGAAGTATATGAGTATATATTCAGCTTTTCTATGAGTAACTAGATATGTAAGATATCAAAACTATAATAAACATATCCAGCATATATAAACCAAGAATCAGAAAAACAAATACATTATATCCTCACTTAATTGGTCGTCCTGGCTCTAAACCTTTATATTTGAGTCTTTAATCTGAAATAAACTCAAGAGCCATCAAAGAAGAATGTGGCTAGAAGCCAATAAATTAGAAAAGGACCTTGGAACATATGGAAAGATTTCTAGACAAGGGGCTAATAAGACATAGGATTATAAGTGGAGAAACGGGCAAAATAGTTAATGAGAGATGTTAGCCAGAGAAGCAAAAGAAGTATTACACTGGAGAGAATAGGGATAATTAACATAAATTTACTTGGAGAAAGCCATGAGGAAGTGCATTAATTCATAGCCTCACATGAAAGAACACACACACACACACACTCATATAACATAAAACAGCATTCCATTGTAGATACAATTGTGTGTGTATATGGACATGAAAAAAATAGTCCAAGATGGACTCTTGAACTAGAGACTTAGTGGGAAGAAATGGGAGGAGTTCCAGAAGAAGTGTGTGTGGTGGGGTGAAAGGTGTCAACCTAGTACTATCAATTAAATTCTCAAAGACAACGTTTAAAAAGTCTACTAAATATCTTTGCTATTTTGGTATTTTAATTTTATTAAAGTTTAAAGTGAACCCCTTGTACTATTTCAGCTTTTCCCTTTGTGTAAGTAGACATACAACATAAAATATTGCAAACATTGAAACTATCTAAGAACCTAATTTCAATAATATATAGATACTACCTACTTTTTCTTCTTGTTCTATAGTAATACATATTAGTCTAAATATGTTTAGTTAAAAACTAGGCAATAGAATATAAACCTATTATAAATAGTCTTTATTCAACATTAAGAATTTACATGGCTATATTTTATAATGCATTTTATAGAAGGTAAGAAATAACCAAGAATATTCAGAAAATTTTATATTAACCTTTATGAGAAGTAATATAGATTGTTTCACAAGTGAATTTATACTCAATATGCTTATATGACAAACATATATTTCTCACAGTGGTTGAAACCTCAGCCTAATATCAAGACCTTGTTTAAATCAGTGTCTAGAGGGCTTGCTTCCTTGTCTCTAGCTGGTGACTGTTAGCCACCATCTCCTCGTGGACACAGCAGGAAACGTGCTCCCTGAGGCTTCTTCTATTGAGGCAATCAATTATCCAGACCGGATCCTCTTCACTTATCAACTGTCCATCATATGAAGGTCCCACCCCATTCTAAATCAGGTGGAGTATTGAAAGGCAACATGTAAACAGGTTGTGAGAAAATCCATTCAATACATAGCTTTGCCTTTCCTTTCCTTTACTTAATTTTTTACTACTATATTTTCCTCCATATTTATTAACAAGCATTATTTTCTTCTTCTATATAGCTTGCCATTTCACCAACACCATTTTACTATCATTGTCAAATATATTTCATTGTTAGTTCAGAAAAATAAATTCAGATTGCATTTTATCTAGATGTATTTGCAGAATATTTATTTGCCACGAATGTACTTGTTCAAACATATCCTCTGATTTGAGAGAGATTGCTTGAGTGCTTTCTCTAATATCCACATGGTAGAAACAGACAACAGTCACCTGCATCTTGTCGTTGTTCCTTCACATGGGGACAGCATCCTGTTCAGGCTGTCATACCTGAGAGGAGTATGATCCTGAGAGACAAAGAAGGCCAGCGGGCTCCATCATTGACTTCTCAGGCCACCAAAAATGTAGGGTGGATATATTCTGTTCTATTTAAGCCTCCCTTGACTGTAGGATTCTTACAGTAAGCCAAACTAACAAAGGTATTTATCTTGTATGTTATTGTTTTCTAAAACCTTATGAAAAAAAAAGAAGAGATATATAAACCTCACTAAAGAAACTTGTCTTTGCAACAGTCAGAGAATATCAAATAAAACACAACATTGTCAAAATATAAAGAATATTGCTCCCAGGATGACTGGCCTAAAGGGTTATACTTGTGACACAGCTCCATCACCTAAGGCTAAAAAAAAAAAAAAAAAAAAAAAAAATCTTTGAGAGTGGAAACCTTGGAAGAGCCAAAGAACCAGGAAATCTATGGGATTTTGTCTCCTAGAGATGTCAGGGAATCTTCACCTGTGGTACTTCAACATTACGGTTGCCTAAGTAAGATTTGATTGAAAAAACACCAGCAATAGGCACCCTAATGTGGACGATGGAATGAGCCCAGGGCCTCATAACTGGAGGAAGAACTTCAGACTACTCAGGTAGTTTGAGAGCAGATGAAAATAATCTTCCTTCATGGAAGATCCCTCCTAATAAACTGCACTACCAGTGGTGAGAATCAAGTGGCCAGCCCAGCAACAGTGGATGGATTCAGTAGGTTGTATCTATAAACGTATACAAGCACATGAGAATACTTGGAAGAAGAAGATGAAGACAGAAGGAAATAATGTGAATATATCTAATAAAAATGTTCATTTAAATATGGAAAATTTCACTTATAATTAAAACTTTTCTAATTAGTTTGAAAAGCAAAGTGGCTCTAAAAATCTGTAGGACTTTTCCGGATATTTATTATAGACTAAAACAAAAAATTTCAGATTTCGAAAGTTTATTCTAATCTCAGAATTAGTATTAACTTAGATGTTAATGACAAATGGTAATATATATACATTGACACACACATGAACACACACACACATTGAACACAAACACACAGACAAACACACACACACAAACACATATAAATCTGTATGTTCTTTGAATATGTAATGTCATTATAGTACTGTAATAGGTAGGAAACTCTTTTCATCTAAGGAATGAATTTTTTACTATTTGCCACAGAATCATAAAGAACAGCTTTCTGCTATACCCTGTGTTTCAATACAGATAGCCTGTGTTATTATCAGCATCCGCTGTCAAATTAGTAATTAAGTTATACTTGATGAGCTTGCTTCAGCACATTGTAAATGTCCCAAGCTGAAGGTGAACTTTTGTTCTTTTATACATTCCACAAGACTGAATAAATGTGTAATGACATGTACCTATTATTTCTCGATAGTAGTAAATTCAAAGCCCTTGGAAAACCTTTTATGCTCTGCCTCTTCATTTTTTCCAATTCCCCTCATCCTAGACAAGGCAGATACAATTTTATCAAGATCTGGCTCGTGCAAGAAGATACAGTGGTAGGCAGTGCTGATTTTATTGCTGTTATTTTTATTTCATGAGATGGTTTTAAAAAACAATATTGAAAGGTCATGTTTTCTAAGAAAAACTTCATATATTTTGATCACAAAAAAATATGTCCATATGAATAGCTGATCTAAAATGTAACTATGTTAACCCATATAGAATAACCCATGAGAGAAGACTCAGTATATTTAAAAAGTTTAACATAAAATAAATTACTGAATTCAGGGGTTGAGAAAAATGGCAAAAGTAAAAGGTGTTGATATCAGGATGGTCTGTAGTTCTTGCTTAGGTACAAAGAGTGTACCTTATGATACAGGAGTGGTTCTATGACTGTGGAAAACTTCAAGTTCACTATAGAGTTTAATATATAAAATGTCCTGTTGGCAAAGCAAGGTCAAAAATATGGAGAAATTCAAAAGGAAGAACTCAGTTAATGATGTAAAAAATATTATTTGATCAAGCACTTCTTGTAGTGGTATCTCTAATACACACACACACACACACACACATACACACACACACACAGAAGCTCACGGACACACAGAGCTAGACTTACTAGCACAATTAATAAATAGCAATTAAAAACATAAAAGTTGTTCATTCTTAAACTGAAGCCAAATGTCTCTGTCTACCATCACCTTCCTTTCCAGAAGTGAAAGATGCTCACAGCTAATGTGGTTGCCTCAAAAAAGGGTTCTCAGTGGGCAATGTCCAAGAAACATGTCATTCAAACTTGAAAGTGTAATGGTTTGATCAAGTTCCTGGCTCATGTGCTAGCATCAAGTTTTCAATACCACCCTGAATGCACCTGATCTTGTCTGATCCAACTTTAATTCTAAATGCACAGTATGCATACTGTGTACTTTCATAAATGAAAATGAACATTCCCTTAAAGGCTTCAGCCCAGATTCAAAGCTAACTATAGTACTAATTGCCTTGCTTTTCATTGTATAAAATGTTATGTGCTTACATAACAATAATTTCCTAATTTGGGCAACAAATAATATTATCTTTGTGGCATTATTCAGCATGTATTCATCAAATTAGTATGCCTTTGAACTGTACTGTGCTGGAGTAATTAATTTTGACAATTGCTATTAACTCAGGTATTTTATCAAAATATTAAATATTTTTTACTAGCTGTTAGGGCAGAATTTTCAATAATTCCTCAAAAACCCTGAGAAGTCTTTGCTCAAAAAAATTCCAGGATCCTTTATTGTTAGTTACTTCTGCATTTCAAAGCTAGTAGTATATTCTTCTCATAGATGGGCAACCTTTTGACCTACTGATATTCAGGACAAAGATGAGTCCTTACAGCTGCTTTGTCTAAAAAAATGCCATTTTATCTAAATTGCACATGAATAACTAAATAAGGATCAAGGAATAAACATAATCAATTACATTCTTAAATTGAACCCTATTTTCAACAGCTGTCTTTGTTATTGGTATTTACAGTTATACTTCTAGAACTTAAGGTTTGTGTTAATGTGTTACAGGAAATTTTGTTTAAGTTTCTGAATTGTCTAATCTCTCTTAACTACAAGAACCATTCTTTTTTCAGGGCTAGCTTAAACAAATAAATGCACAAAAGTAGAAGGACCCATTATGTCTACTATGCCTATAATATGTATAGTCAATGCATTCCAGACCAAATGCAAGTGACTATTGCAAGTCTTGAGACAACAACAACAAAATCATGAAATATATACTTTTCCTAGTCATCTATAATCAAGTACCTACAACCACATATAATAAGTGGTCACGGAAGGGCCATCCTTATCTTTTAGAAGTAAATATCTGATATTAATAACAGTATCTTCAACTTATTTTTCAGCTGAGAACCTTCCCATTGTGTGAAATGTTGCACTTAGAATAACAACAAAAAAGGTTCTTCCCAAGGAAAGAAAAATAGAAATCTAATAAAAGTAAAATAAAATTAAATTGTATGAAGGAGAATATTCTTAATATCTTTTTCTATCATTCCTCTTTAAGTAACAATTTCCACTGTAATAGCTGTTATAACTTAGGAGGATTTTGTTTGCTCATTTATTTTATGTTGAGGTTTCCTCTGTTGGTAAGTGTTATAATTCCAAATAGTGATGCCTCCCAAGGTCTGGTTGCCCTCTGGATTGAAGAAATCTTAATGTACAACAATTAATGCTATGTAACTTTATGAGTAATTTAAAACTATTGGCTGAATAAAGATGCCTACATCCTATAGCTGGGCATTAGGGAGGCAAGAGGATTTTTAAAGAAGGTGAAGAGAGGAAAAAACACTATGGGTTAAGGGACTGTGAGAATTAGCCCCAAGCAATGGTCACGTAAAGTATAGTAGCCCAAGTAGAAGACAAGTCATATCTCTGGGTTATTAAAACAGAAGTAGACATAATAGCATAGAGGGTAGATTCTGCACAGTTCTAATACTTCAAATGCTTGTTATAAATATTAAATTTCCGTGCCTTTTATCTGGGAGATGAATGATTTAAGGCAGAGTAGAACCCTGTCTACACACTAATATTAAATATTTACTATAACAATTTTATTTTTCTATAAGGTAATGTTAGTTAATTGCATTTGGAAGAATATTCAATAGCCTGCTATTGTATTTAAAGACCTAAGTTCCTTCTCATTCATCCTATTTTCCACTGCATGAGAATTGAACTCCTCATGTGGTGTTTCTGTTGGACATAGCATAATACCTACGCATGCTGGAGAATGCACAAGAAAATATCAGATGAAACTGCACACAGTTTTGTTTTGAAATTTGAAAACTATTAGGTTACAGTATAGACATTATTAATTTTTTATTTTTGTTATCTGCTTTCACCAAAAATACAGATAACAAAGATATTCATAAAATGATCCTCAGCATCAATATTAATTTGGTAAATAAAAGCATAATAATCAGAATCTACATCTGATTTTAAACTATGTAAGATGTTAACTGACCATACCTGAACTGTAGAATAATGATGTATCATCAATTAAGGAATGAGTAATACAATATACACAACAGGGAAAAGATAAAATCATATAAACTATCCTGAAGTACAAAGTAGTGGTAAAAGTATGGAGCGGGTCAGAGTTTCTACTGAGAAAACTGTTTCAGAACCTGGTTTTCTTTATCCATAAGCACCCACAAGTCATCAATTAGAACAAAATAAAATGAATGAATTTAGATGAACAAAAGGTCGTAAGAGTATACATGATTGTGATCCACATTTAATTGCTAAATAATACAGGCTAGAGACAAATTAGTTTAAGTATTTAAGCAAGGAATTGGGTAGAAGACAAAATTATTTGCTCTATGTTCACTATTTCTGTTTCTTTATGTAAAAATGGATGCTACCTGAATACTAACATGGTAAGATCTATTATTCTATTTACTCTTGAATTTGAAATAGCACATACATGGTGCAAATGTCGAAATAAAATGATTGATGGGTATTAACAAATTGTAGGATGTAAAAGATAGAAACATAAATTTAATGATTTTTTTTGAAGATAGTATGTACTCACTGATAAGTGGATATTAGACCAAAAACTCACAATGCCCATGATTCAACCAACAGACTATTTGGAGCTTCAGAGGAGGGAAGACCAGGGTGTAGATGCTTCAGTCCTGCATTGAGAGGGAAACAGGATGACCATGGGTGGTGGATGCAGGGGAAACCTAGGAGAGAGAGAAAAGAGAGTGGAAATAAGAGGGCGGCAGTATCAGGTACTAGAAGGGACATGAGAGAGGTCAGGAAATCGAATAAAAATATGTTACAGGGGCGATGAAGAACTGGGGATAGTCATTGGGGGGTGTCCCAAAAAAACAAGCAAATGAAAGGCTCCCAGGGCCCAATAGGGGTGATGTTAGCAGAGGAAGGAGATAGAACCTATAGAGACTACCTCCACTAGGGAGGCACAGCCCCAGTCATGGGATGGGGCCACATACCCATCTCAAAGTTTTTAACCCAGAAATGTACCTATCCAAAGGAAGAGCATGGACAAATGATGGAGCAGAGACTGAAGGTTGGGACATCTGAGAATGGCCCTACCTGTGGATCCATCCTGTCTGCAGACAGAGAACCTGACACTGTTGCCATTGCCAAGAGGCACTTGCTTAACAGGAACCTGGTTTAACTGATCCTTTGTAGGTTCAGCCAACAACTGACCAATACAGATATAGATGCTTAGAGCCAACCATCACACTGAGTTCAGGGACCCTAGTGATAAAGTGGGCAGAAGAACTGGAGAAGGTGAGGAGATTGCATCCCCATAGGAAGAACTACATCAGCTGGCTGGACCTCCCAATGCTCCCAGGGACTAAACCACCAACAAAGGAGTGTACATGGTGGGGGGAGGAATCCATGGCTCCAGAGACATATGTAGCAGAGAGTGGGCTTGTCTGACATCAATGAAGGGGGGGGGCCTGGTCCCATGGAAGTTTGAAGCCTGAGCATAGGGGGATGTTGGAGAGATATGGCAGGAGAGGGTGGATGTATTAGGGGACACACTCATAGAATCAAAGTGGAGGGAGAAGGAGGAGGTTGTGAGATGAGGGGCTTGTGGAGTGGTAACTAGAAAGTGATATCATTTGTGAAGTAAATGAATGGAATGATTAATAAGTAAATGATTATTCTGGTGAAGAGTTTAAATACATGAAATAGCTATTATTTACATGGACCCATATGTTTTAACTTCAGCCCAAGCTGTTTTGGGGAACTTGAAAATTACAATGTAGCACTTAAATACAAAGTTTTAAAATTGTATCTAGATATTTCACTTGTTTGGTTAGAGTTATCCCAAGGTACTTTATAATTTTGTAATTATTGGGAAAGATGTTGCTTCCCTATTTTCTTTCTTAGCCATTTTATCATAAGTATAAAGGTAGGCTGCTGATTTGTTTGAGTTAATTTTATATCTAGCCACATGGCTGAAGTTATCAGTTATCGAAATTCTCTGGTATAATTTTTTGGTTTGATTATGCATACTATCATATCATCTGCAAATAGTGATACCATTATTCTTCTTTGCCAATTTGTATCCCCTTGATCCCTTTGTTTTCTTATTTTTCTAGATAGAACTTTGAGTACTATATTGAATAGATATGGGGAGAGTGGGCATCCTTGTCTTATTCCTGATTTTAGTGGGATTAATTCAAGTGTTTCTCCATTTAATTTGATATTTGCTATTGGTTTGCTATATGTTGTTTTTATTATGA
Source organism: Apodemus sylvaticus (assembly GCF_947179515.1). Taxonomy (NCBI): domain Eukaryota; kingdom Metazoa; phylum Chordata; class Mammalia; order Rodentia; family Muridae; genus Apodemus; species Apodemus sylvaticus. The sequence continues at coordinate 50,265,186 of NC_067489.1, forward strand.
TTAAGTATGGGCCTTGAGTTCCTGATCTCTCCAATATTTTTAAGATGAAACAGTGTTGCAGTTTGTCAAATGCTTTGTCAGCATCTAATGAGATTATCATGTTATTTTTTCATTCAGTTTATTTATATAGGGGATTGCATTAATGGAATTCCATATATTGAACCACCCTTGTATCCCTGAAATGAGGCCTATTTGGTCATGGTAAATGATCATTTTGATGTGTTTTTGGATATAATTGGTCACAAGACAGACCTCAACAAATATAAGAAGATCGAACTAATCCCATGTCTCCTATCAGATCACTATGGAGTAAAAGTGGTCTTCAATAGCAACAAAAACAACAGAAAACCCACATACACGTGGAAACTGAATAATATTCTACTCAATGATACATTGGTCAAGGAAGAAATAAAGAAAGAAATTAAAGACTTTTTAGAACACAATGAAAATGAAGACACAACATACCCAAATCTATGGGACACAATGAAAGCAGTGCTAAGAGGAAAACTCATAGCCCTGAGTGCCTCCAAAAAGAAAATGGAGAGAGCTTACATTACCAGCTTAATGACACACCTGAAAGCCCTGGAACAAAAAGAAGCTATTTCACCCAGGAGGAGTAGAAGGCAGGAAATCATCAAACTCAGGGCTGAAATCAATCAAGTAGAAACAAAGAGAACCATACAAAGAATCAACAAAACCAGGAGCTGGTTCTTTGAGAAAATCAACAAGATAGATAAACCCTTAGCCAGACTGACCAAAGGGCACAGAGAAAGTATCCAAATTAACAAACTTAGAAATGAAAAGGGAGATATAACAACAGAAACTGAGGAAATCCAAAAAATCATCAGATCCTACTACAAGAGCCTGTACTCAACACAACTGGAGAACCTGGAGGAAATGGACAATTTCCTTGACAGATACCAAATACCAAAATTAAATCAGGACCAAATAGATCATCTAAACAGTCCCATAATGCCTAAAGAAATTGAAGGAGTCATAGAAAGTCTTCCAACCAAAAAAAGCACAGGACCAGATGGTTTCAGTGCAGAATTCTATCAGACCTTCAAAGAAGAGTCAACACCAATACTCTTCAAATTATTCCACAAAATAGAAACAGAAGGAACACTACCCAATTCCTTCTACGAAGCCACAATTACGCTGATACCAAAACCACACAAAAATCCAACAAAGAAAGAGAACTTCAGACCAATTTCCCTTATGAACATCGATGCAAAAATACTCAATAAAATTCTTGCCACCCGAATCCAAGAACACATCAAAACGATCATCCACCATGATCAAGTAGGCTTTATCCCGGGAATGCAGGGTTGGTTCAATATATGGAAATCCATCAATGCAATCCACTACATAAACAAACTCAAAGAACAAAACCACATGGTCATTTCATTGGATGCAGTTTGGTAGAATTTTAATGACTGTTTTTCAAAGATAATCAGAAGTAAATTTGTCTGAAGTTTATTTTATTTGTTGTGTTCCTGTGTGCTTTATTTATCAGAATAATTGTATTAGTATTATCTCTTCTTGGAAAGTCTGGTAGAATTCTGCACTGGATATATCTGGCCCGTTTTTTTTTTTTTTTTTTTTTTTTTTGGTAGGTTTTCAATCACTGGGATATGGGCCTGTTTAGATAATTTACCTGTGCTTGATTTAACTTTAGTACATAGTATCTGTCTATAAACATCATCTATTTCATATAGATTATCCAGTTTTTTTAGTATAAGATTTTGTAGTAGGATCTGATGATTTTTTTGAATTCTCTCAGTGTCTCTTATGTCTCCCTTTCATTTCTGATTTTGTTAATTTGGGCAATGTCTCTGTGCCCTTCAGTTTGTCTAGGGGTTTAATCTATCTCATTGACTTTTTGATAGAACCAGCACTTGGTTTTGTTTATTCTTTGTTTGATTCTCTTTGCTTCTATTTGGTTCATTTCTGCTCTGAGTTTGACTATTTCCTGCCATCTACTCCTCTTGTGTGGGTTTGCTTCTTTTTGTTCTAGGGCATTCCAGTGTGCTGTTAAGTTGCTAGTGTATGTACTCTCCAATTTCTTAATAAGGACACTTAACACTATGCATTTTCCTTTTAGTACTGCTTGGGAGGTAGGAGGTTGAAGAATGTAACAATGACCTGAGAGATGACAGATGCTCAGGACACCAAGGCACAGGCCTTAGATGAACTGCCAACAGTAGGGAAAGGGGATTTGTAGAGTCCACCTCCAGGAGAAAAGCAGGCATCAAATGGAGGAATGGGGTTGTCATCCCATAGTCAAAAAATTTGACCCAGAACTGGTCCTTTCTAAAAGAACTCCTGGGCTCAAAATGGAGAAAAGACTGAGGAAAAGGTGGTCCAGTGACCAGCCCAAATTGAGATGCACCAATTTGAGACTTCAAAGCCTGACACTATTACTGATGCTATCGTGTGCTTAGACAAGAGCCTAGCATTGATGCCCTGTTAGTGGCCCAACAAACAGCTGAATGAGTCAGATGCAGATGCTTACACCCAACTAATGGACAGAAGCTGGGGAATCCTGTGGTTGAATGAGAGAAAAGCTGGAAGACGCCGAGGAAGGTGACCCCATAGGAAGACAAGCAGTCTCAACTTACAGGAACCCCAGGGGTCTCTCAGACACTGAGCTACCTACCAGGCAGTGTATCCCAGCTGATAAGAGCCCCCCAGCACATATACAGCTGAGCAATGCCTGATGTGGCCTCAGTGAGAGAAGCACATAACCTGTAAGTGCCTTGAGGCTCCAGGGAGTGGAGACCTGTCTGGGAGAGACATCTTCTTCTAGGTGGGCAAAGAGGAGGAGGAATGGTATGAGGAACTGTTGGCAGACCTGGAGGAAGACAATGATTGTACTATGAAAAGACTAAGGATAATTTTTTAAAAAAGGGAAAATACAAATAAAATTACAATGAAATGTCAAAAACATTGTGTCTAGAGACACCTCTTAGCAAGTAGAAAAGTCAAATGATAACAACAAAAATTAACCAAGCAACAACAAAATTATCAAGCAAATCAGATTGCTTTCACAGTATTAAAATATTTTATCAAAAACACCATTTGCGAGAACTTGTAAAACACAGAGACCTCAGGGGGAGCAGAAACAGGTGTGCTTTAAAAATATTGCTAAGGAAGGGAAAACTCACCATTCATTGTTCTCAGTCTCCCCACCATTAGATTCCTGCCTAATGTCTCTACAGGCCATGTGTTTGTGCCAACAAAACGTGAAATCATTAAAAACTCTTAGGACTTCTTTGTTGAGGGACTTAAAATTAATTAGAACCATCACAGAAATTGATCTTTCATTAAACTGCTCAATATCATAAAACAAAACATTTTTGTAAAAAAAATGATTTTTTTTTAGAAAGCTGCATATAATTAGTGTGATATGTAGTTGTGACTACAAAGCATGATGTCTGTCCTGGATATGCAATTTAAATCTATATACTATAATGTACTTATAAATATAAAATTATGGGTTCTTTAAAGATCTGTATCATCTTAAAATTTACTACATATCATTCAGAGACTATGGAAAACCTGGGACAGGATCATGTTTAGTCATCCTCTAGGTCATCTGCTTCTTAAGATCACCTGCTCAAATTTGACTACAGAAGTTCTAAGGAAAAGAAAAAAAACCTTCCAGTGTGTTCAGGCATTCTCTGGCTAAGCACTCAGTGTATATCAAATTGAGATATACCTAACAAATAGTGTTTATCATACTAGTGTGGATCGCCATGAACAAATTAAAAGCCCTCAGTCCATAAGGTTACGCAATGCTTTATTTTATGAATGGCTCTGAATTTGCTGAAAAACAACCCACCAGAACCTTTATAATTTTGCTTACAAGTCAGAGAATAGTATATTGTTCTGTTGATTTCCAGCTTGTGATTAAGTCAGTTGTGCCTCATACATTTTAAGTCATATCATAAATTCCTTATGGCAAACATCCGACCTTCTTAATTTTGAATGTAGTCACAAAATATTATTGTACTATACTAACAATAGATTATTGAAAACATAACAATTCATTATATATACATATATATCCATTACACTCTATGTTTTTACATTACTTCTTTATATATGACCGTAACAACAATATGCTTTGATTTATGATTTAATATATAAAAATCAGGAAATAAAATAATTCTACAAATCACTTTATCATTTTTTAATGCCTCAGAATTTCATGAATATAAATGTTATGTTATGCTCAAAGCCAATTCTATTCTCACTGCAGTAATTGTTTATGGAATGTACTACCTCTGGCTTCCCACCTCTGTGTGCTTTGCTTTTGTAAACTCATAGTGTCCTCTTAGTGTTCTCTGTATGTGCTTGGGTTCAGACCATGTATCTACTAGAACATAGGTAGCCTTACTTTTTCCCACTGAATTTGTTAGAAAATGTGAAAGGAATAAAACTTTTGAAAGTATACTTCAACCATAGAGGTATTAGTATCTGATGCTATCTACTTGATAGACTATATATTCAAATTATGTAATATGTGTGAACAGTGAAACATTATTTTATAATATTTATTTCTGGACATTCTTCTTTGTAATGTTTTTAAACTATGTCTTTCGGTGGTATGGTCTAAGAACTGTATGGGTTGCAATATCTTCTGGTCATCAGTATAGGGAAATTATTCATGTTTCACTGCTCCAGTAATGAGATATCAGCCCATAATCCTCTCTGTTGAAGGGATTGTCAGAATCAATGTATCCCTAGTGGTATGACCTCAACGCCTTTAAAGAATGCTTTTGTAAGAGAGTTCAGCTATCTCAGAAGTCCTTTTTGTTCCTCTCAATGTTTAAATAGTTCTCACATAATATCATTCACATAAGTCATGTCTGCATAACTCAATGAAAATCACTGCTGACAGATTCAAGAAAATAGCTCTCATAGAATTTTCTATGATATACACTTAGTATAAAGACATATTTGTATAAATATTGAAAAACTAATTCTCCCCCAATTAATTTATGACTACTGAAATCACAGTGTGTTAAAGAAGCCACTCAAACACTTGACCTTTCCCAAACTGTATAAATCCTCGTAATCTTCTAAACTGCTAGAAGGGGCATTTTGAAGAAAACAAGCTTTGCTTAAGGATTTTTACTTTCATTACAAATTTCATTTTTAATTATTTTTGTTGTTTTTCATACTTCAATAACCCAGATATAAATGACCTACTCATCTTTTCATCTAGTACATTTAGCTAATAAATTGAAAACAAATAAATTCTCATTATCCAGAAAAAAATAAAAATTAAATTAAATAGAAAACCTATATGTCTGGAGTCATGGCTGAATAATGGTTATTATTTGTTTTATATTTATTAAATCTAGAATACAATGTTAAAATTATTATATCATAATACATGTGTTTGTTTTCATTTGATGAATAATAATTGTGGATATCTTGAGTGACATAATCACTCACCACTGAATCTACAAACACAATTTTACAAAAACGGAGACTTAAAATGACTTAGAAATAGCAATAAATTATTATTAAATATAATTGTTACAGATTTCATTGAGAGATATATAAAAAATTAAACATATTTGAATAATTTGTTGCAAAAGTGCTAGGCATTAATCTTTAGTAAAAATTCATAGAAATGTTTTGTTGGATATAATTACTAGTACTAGAAGCTATATTATTTTCTTATAATGAAGTAATTATTTTTTGGAATATTTAGCTTCATAAAAATAATTTAGATGTTATAATTCTAATTGTTTTAAATACAACATAAGCATATAAAGTTGGGGATATAGTACGTTATTAAGTTCTCAGAAATATTAGCTTTCAAAAGGAAAATTTATTCATAGTACAATAGCATCAATATATTTAGGTGTTTTGAAATGAAAATATTTTGTTTGTTTGTTTGTTTGGAAAGCCTAATGGACAAAGGTGTCTCATGCATATTTGATGTCATCAAAGGTGGTTAGGCAGCAGGTTCAGAAAAATGGCTTCAAAGATGGTATGGAAAAAATGCTGGTGAGTGTTCCTAACTATACTGTAAGTCCATTACACATAGGTTTTGATTTGATTGTCATCATTATGTGTTCAGAAATTTTTACTCTTGTTGAATCTATCATAATTGTCACTTTTAGTTACACCATACTTTCCTGACTCAGAGTTAAACTGGGGTCTTAGCTCGGGTTATGCAAAGCTTTGCAGCAAAGAATGATGCTTTTCTTAATTGAGAATTCAAAAGCACATAGAATAAATGCAAATGCAGATGTTTCTGAAATATATTTTATAGAACTAAGGCTTTACTTAGAATCATACTTTTTCAATTAAATATCTCCATATGACAGTAATTTAGGAAAACCTTTAAATATAGTATATACAGGGGATAACTCATTGCTATTTATTGTGAAATTTTGACATTAATGTGCCTGGTAAATCAGCAATGCCATGATATATTAAATATATAATGTCAACTAAAAAAATGCACCACAATAGTATTATTTTCTTGTTTTTCAATAGTATGCATAAATAAAATTGTACCAGAAATTCACCAGATATAAATGAACTTTGATTAAATAAAAGTTGTATTTTTATACATTTATACGCATCACTATCACTGTTTAAAGATATACATTTAATGGGAGCATCCCAGATGTTCTTCAACTACTCTTTTATTAATATACATATAAATATATAAAAATATACAATGACAATTTTCTTAATGAGAGCAATTATTGCTGTGATAAATGACCATGACCATGAGGTGGAAAAGGTTTACTTGGTTTACAGGTCCACATCATAATGGTGATTTGTAATGAAAGGATGTCAGGAAAAGAACCCAAGAAAGGCAAGAACTTGGAGACAGGAGCTGATGTGGACGCTGTGGAGTGGAATGGGGATTACCAGCTTGCTTGTCATGGCCTGATCATCCTGCTTTCTTATAGAACCCAGAACCACCAGCCCAGGGAGGACAACCCCTGTAATGAGGTCAGTCATTCCCTATCCATCACTAAATAAGAAAATGTCCTACAGCAGTATATTCTGGAGAGATTTTCTCAATTTAAGTTGCCCATTTTCAGTTGAATCTAGTTTGGGTCAAGTTTGGCAGGGTAAGGTGGGGTGGGGTGTGGAAGTGGGGGTGAGGACATCCTCTTTGAAACAGAGAGGGAGTAAGAATGGGATGAGGAAATGTGGAGGGCAGACTAGAAGGGAGATAACGACTGGACTTTAAAAAGAGAGATAGTAAGAAACTGTACAGAATCTGTAAATCTTAAAGCAAAAATAAAAAATGTTTTGAGCTTAATAAAGAGAGAGAGAGAATAATATCTTGCAGTTACAACATTTCAAAAAAGAATGTCATATTTAGGAAAATGAGTGGAACGAGAAAGAATCATACTCTTCAAACTATTCCACAAAATAGAAACAGAAGGAACACTACCCAATTCCTTCTACGAAGCCACAATTACGCTGATACCAAAGCCACACAAAGATCCAACAAAGAAAGAGAACTTCAGACCAATTTCCCTTATGAACATCGATGCAAAAATACTCAATAAAATTCTTGCCAACTGAATCCAAGAACACATCAAAACGATCATCCACCATGATCAAGTAGGCTTTATCCCGGGAATGCAGGGTTGGTTCAATATACAGAAATCCATCAATACAATCCACTACATAAACAAACTCAAAGAACAAAACCACATGGTCATTTCATTGGATGCTGAAAAAGCATTTGACAAAATTCAGCATCCCTTCATGCTTAAAGTCTTGGAGAGAACAGGAATTCAAGGCCCATACCTAAACATAGTAAAAGCAATATACAGCAAACCGGTAGCCAGTATCAAACTAAATGGAGAGAAATTTGAAGCAATCCCACTGAAATCAGGGACCAGACAAGGCTGCCCCCTTTCTCCTTATCTTTTCAATATTGTACTTGAGGTACTAGCTCGGGCAATTCGACAACATAAGGAGGTCAAAGGGATACAAATTGGAAAGGAAGAAGTCAAACTATCATTATTTGCAGACGACATGATCGTCTACCTAAGTGACCCAAAGAACTCCACTAGAGAGCTCCTACAGCTGATAAACAACTTCAGCAAAGTGGCAGGTTATAAAATCAACTCAAGCAAATCAGTGGCCTTCCTATACTCAAAGGATAAGCAGGCTGAGAAAGAAATTAGGGAAATGACCCCCTTCACAATAGCCACAAACAGTATAAAGTATCTTGGGGTGACTCTTACCAAACATGTGAAAGATCTGTATGACAAGAACTTCAAGACTCTGAAGAAGGAAATGGAAGAAGATCTCAAAAAATGGGAAAACTTCCCATGCTCATGGATCGGTAGAATCAATATAGTTAAAATGGCCATTTTGCCTAAAGCACTATACAGATTCAATGCAATACCCATCAAAATCCCAACTCAATTCTTCACAGAGTTAGAAAGAGCAATTATCAAATTCATCTGGAACAACAAAAAACCCAGGATAGCTAAAACTATTCTCAGCAACAAAAGGAAATCTGGGGGAATCAGTATCCCTGACCTCAAGCAATACTACAGAGCAATAGTGTTAAAAACTGCATGGTATTGGTACAGTGACAGGCAGGAGGATCAATGGAACAGGATTGAAGATCCAGAAATGAACCCACACACCTATGGCCACTTGATCCTCGACAAAGAGGCTGAAAACATCCAATGGAAAAAAGATAGCCTTTTCAACAAATGGTGCTGGTTCAACTGGAGGTCAGCATGCAGAAGAATGCGAATTGATCCATCCTTGTCTCCTTGTACTAAGCTCAAATCCAAATAGATCAAGGACCTCCACATAAAGCCAGACACTCTGAAGCTAATAGAAAAGAAACTGGGGAAGACCCTTGAGGACATCGGTACAGGGAGAAAGTTTCTGAACAGAACACCAATAGCGTATGCTCTAAGAGCAAGAACTGACAAATGGGACCTCATAAAATTACAAAGTTTCTGTAAGGCAAAGGACACCATCAAGAGGACAAATCGGCAACCAACAAATTGGGAAAAGATCTTCACCAATCCTACATCAGATAGAGGGCTAATATCCAATATATATAAAGAACTCAAGAAGTTAGACTCCAGAAAACCAAACAACCCTATTAAAAAATGGGGTACAGAGTTAAACAAAGAATTCTCACCTGAAGAACTTCGGATGGCGGAGAAGCATCTTAAAAAATGCTCAACTTCATTAGTCATTAGGGAAATGCAAATCAAAACAACCCTAAGATTTCATCTTACACCAGTCAAAATGGCTAAGATTAAAAATTCAGGAGACAGCAGGTGTTGGAGAGGGTGTGGAGAAAGAGGAACACTCCTCCACTGCTGGTGGGGTTGCAAATTGGTACAACCACTCTGGAAATCAGTCTGGCGGTTCCTCCGAAAACTGGGCTCCTTACTTCCAGAAGATCCTGCTATACCACTCCTGGGCATATACCCAGAAGACTCCCCACCATGTAATAAGGATACATGTTCTACTATGTTCATAGCAGCCCTATTTATAATTGCCAGATGCTGGAAAGAACCCAGGTATCCCTCAACAGAAGAGTGGATGCAAAAAATGTGGTATATCTACACAATGGAGTACTATTCAGCCATTAGAAACAATGAATTCATGAAATTCTTAGGCAAATGGATGGAGCTAGAGAATATCATACTAAGTGAGGTAACCCAGACTCAAAAGGTGAATCATGGTATGCACTCACTAATAAGTGGATATTAACCTAGAAAACTGGAATACCCAAAACATAATCCACACATCAAATGAGGTACAAGAAGAAAGGAGGAGTGGCCCCTGGTTCTGGAAAGACTCAGTGAAACAGTATTCAGCAAAACCAGAACGGGGAAGTGGGAAGGGGTGGGTGGGAGGACAGGGGAAGAGAAGGGGGCTTGCGGGACTTTCGGGGAGTGGGGGGGCTAGAAAAGGGGAAATCATTTGAAATGTAAATAAATTATATCGAATAATAAAAAAAAGAAAAAAAAAGAAAAAAAAATAAAATAAGATTTCTGTCTGAAAATTAAAAGCCAAGTTTTTAAGTTCATTAAAAAAAAAAGAAAGAAAGAAAGAAAGAATCATAGTGAGTGGCTTAAAACAATCCCAGGAGAAACGAATGGTACAAGTTCTCTCTCGTGCTTGAACTCTGGGGTTAAGTCTTAGGCACTGTTTGTTTTTATGTGGTACATGTATAAGCCAGGAACTGAGGAAGAGAACATGAGGAGAGGCCATGGAGGGGCTGTAATAAAATATAAGGATTGTTGGACATAAGTAAAGGAAAGTAAGCAAACATGACAGTAGGTGGGATGTTTTAAGTAGAGAACGAGGTCAGGTAATTAGGGAGATGAGAGTGTAACAAAGAAAGAGGGTGAAGAGCAAATGGGATGAGGGGCATAGAGAACTCCCACTTTCTAAGGATTCTTGCCTTCTTTTAATGCAAATAAAACTACAGAAGAATAATTAAAAAGCTGAGTCTACTCAGAGGGTCCTGTCCAGAAACCTCTGGCAGAAGCCCTCCAGTTTCTGTCTCTGGCTTGGGAACATCCTCTGCCACAGTGCATCATACCCAAATGGAGCATGAAGCCACACAGGAGTGGGAAGAGGCCTGACAACACAGTTAGAACCAACCCTGCAGCTCAGAGGATCCTGTCCAGAACCGTCTGACAGAAGTCGTCCAGTTTCTGTTTCTGGCGTGGGACCATTCTCTGCTAGAGCATACCATATGCAAGTGGTGCAGGAAGGTAACTAACCACTCATCAGCAGTGTGGACAGTCTGCACAAGTGAGACCAGCCCTGCTGCTCAGAGGAAGCAGCCTAAAACCCAGAAGACACAAGAACCTAAGAGCAGTCTGCGACAGGAGTCTTCTGTTTTCTGCTTGCACTCAGAACTGATCTGGGCACAGATACCTAAAAACAATGACAAAAGAGAGGGTCTCACAGGAGTACCTACATACCTATGTACACAGAGAGAACTGGTCTCCCAGGAGCACAGATAAAGAGGCTTGTGTGACAGACAAGCCACCACGAAAGAAAAAAAAAAAAAAAAAAAAAAAAAAAACAGCGAACACATGCAATAACCAGATGGCAAAAGGCAAAGGTAAGAAAATCATCAACAGAAACCAAGGCAACATGGCACCACCTGGACCAAGTTCTTCCACAACAGCAAGTCTTTGCTACCCCAAAACACCAGAAAAACAAGATCTGGATATAAAATCACATATCATGATGCTGATACAGGATTTCAAGAAGGACATAAATAACTCTCTTAAAGAAGTACAGGAGAACATAAGTCAACACTTAGAAGCCCTTAGAAAGGAAATACAAAAGTCCCTTAAAGAAATATAGGTGAACGTGGGACAACAGGTAGAAGCCCTTAAAGATGAAACACAAAAATCCTTTAAAGAAGTACAGGAAAACACAAACAAACAAGTGAAGGAACTGAACAAAACCATCCAGAATCTAAAAGCAGAAGTAGAAACAACAAAGAAATCACAAAGGGAAACAATTTTGGAGATAGAAAACCTTAGAAAGAAATCAGGAGTCACAGATGCAAACATCAACAACATAATACAAGAGAAAGAATATTAAAAACAGTAAGAGAAAAAGCCAAGTATCATATAAAGTAAGACCTATCAGAATTACACCAGACTTCTCACCAGAGACCATGAAAGCAAGAAGATCCTGGCAGATCTCATACAGACCCTAAGAGAACACAAATGCCAGCACAGACTACAATATCCAACAAAACTCTCAATTACCATAGATGGAGAAATCAAGGTATTCCATGATAAAACCAAATTCTCACAATACCTTTCCACAAACCCATCCCTACAAAGGATAATAGATGGAAAACACCAATATAAGGAGGGCAGATACACCCTAGAAAAAGCAAGATAGTAATCTTCTTTCAACAAACACAAAAGAAGATAACCACCAAACAAAAATAGCATAAAAATAGGAAGCAACAATCATTATTCCTTAATATCTCTAAACATCAATGGACTCTATTCCCCAATGAAAAGACATGGACTAACTGACTGGATATGTAAAGAGGACCCAGGATTTTGCTGCATACAGGAAACATAACTCAGTGTCAAAGATAGTCACTACCTCAGAATAAAAGGCTGGAAAAAAATTTTCAAGCAAACAGTCACAGAAAACAAACTAGAGTAACCATTCTAATATAGGATAAAATTGACATTCAACCAAAGTCATCAAAAAAGAAACGGAAGGAAACTTCATACTCATCAAAGGAAAAATGTACCAAGAAGAACTCCCAGTTCTGAACATTTATGCTCTAAATGCAAAGGCACCCTCATTTGTAAAAGAAAATTTACTAAAGTTCAAAACACATATTGTGCCTCACACAATAATTGTGGGTGACTTCAACACCCCACTCTCCTCAATGGACAGATCAGGGAAACACAAACTAAACAGAGACACAGTGCAACTAACAGAAGTTTTGGGCCAAATGGATCTAATAGATGTCTATAGAACATTTCATCCTAAATCAAAAGAATATACTTTCTTCTCAGCACCTCATGGTACCTTCTCAAAAATTGACCATATAATTGGACCATATAAAACAGACCTCAACAGATGTAAGATGATGGGACTAATCCCATGCCTCCTATCAGATCACTATGGAGTAAAGGTGGTCTTCAAGAGGAACAAACACAAAAGAAAGCCCACAAACACATGGAAGCTGAACAATGTTCTACTCAATGATACCTTCGTTAACGAAATAAAGTAAGAAATCAAAAACATTTTAGAATATAATGAAAATGAAGGCACAGTATACCCAAATTTGTGGGGCACAATGGAAGCAGTGCTAAGAGGAAAACCCACAGCTCTGAGTGCCTCCAAAAAGAAACTGGAGAGAGCATACACTAGCAGCTTAACAGCACACCTGAAAGTGATAGAACAGAAAGAAGCTAATATACCCAAGAGGAGTAGAAGTCAGGAAATCATCAAACTCAGGGCTGAAATGAATCACATGGAAACAAAAAGAACTATACGAATAATCAGCAAAACCATGAGTTGCTTCTTTGAGAAAATCAATGGGATAAATCTCTAGCCAGACTAAGGGCATAGAGACAGTATCCAAATTAAAAAAAAATAATCAGAAATGAAAAGGGAGATAACAACAGAAACCAAAGAAATTCAAAAAATCATCAGATCCCACTACAAAATCATATACTCAACACAACTGGAAAAATCTGGATTAAATGAACAATTTTCTAGACAGATACCAAATACCAAAGATTACATCAGGATCAGATAGACAATGTAACAGTCCCATAACATCTAAAGAAATAGAAGCAGTTATTTCTTTAGAAGTCTCCCAACCAAAACAGCCCAGGACAAGGTGGTTTTAGTGCACAATTCTATCAGACCTTCATAAAAGACCTAATACCGATACTCTTCAAGCTATTCCACAAAATAGGAACAGAAGGAACACTACACAACTCATTCTATGAAGTCACAACTATACTGATACCAAAACCACACAAAGTTCCAACAAAAAAGAGAACTTCAGACCAATTTCCCTTATGAATATTAATGCAAAATTACTCAATAAAATTCTTCCCAACCAAACCCAAGAACACATCAAAATGATCATTCACCACTATCAAGTAGACATCAAGTACACATCACTCCAGGGATACAAGGATGGTTCAATACATGGAAATCCATCAATGTAATCAAATACATAAACAAACTAAAAGAAAAAAAATATGGTCAGTTCATTAGATGCTGAAAAAGGATTTGACAAAACTCAGCATTCTTGCCCGGCAGTGGTAGTGCACACCTTTAATCTCAGCACTTGGGAGGCCAAGGCAGGTGGATTTCTGAGTTCAAGCCCAGCCTGGTCTACAGAGTGAGTTCCAGGACAGCCAAGGCTATACAGAGAAACCCTGTCTAGAAAAACAAAAACAAAAACAAACAAACAAAAAAAACCTCAGCATTCTTTCATGTTCAAAGTCTTGGGAAAATCATAAATTTAAGGCTCATACCTAAACATAGTAAAAGTAATATACAGCAAACCAGCAGCCAACATCAAACTAAATGGAGAGTAACTTAAAACAATCCCACTAAAATCAGGGTCAGGACAAAGCTGTCCTCCTTCTCCGTGATTATTGAATACTGTACTTGTTCTAGCTAGAGCAATTAGACAACAAAAGGATGTCAAAGGGATAAAAACTGGAAAGGAAGAAGTGAAACTATCACTATTTGCAGATGATATGATAGTATACTTAATCGACCCAAAGTAACTACACCAGAGAACTCCTACAGCTGATAAACAACTTCAGCAAAGTGGTTGAATATAAAATTATCTCAAACAAATCAGTAAACTTCCTATACTTAAAGTATATATAGGCTGAGAAAGAAATTAGGGAAATGACACACTTCACAGTAGTCACAACCAATATAAAATATCCTAGTGTGACTCTAACCAAACAAGTCAAAAATCTGTAAAACAAGAACTTCAAGTCTCTGAAAAAAGAAATTGAAGACGATCTCAGAATATAGAAATATTTTCCATGCTCATAGACTGGCAGGATTAATATAGTAAAAATGGATATCTTGCAAAAAGCAATGTACAGATTCAATGCAATCTCAATCAAAACTGCAACTCATAGAGTGAGAAAAACCAATTCTGAAATTCATCTGGAATAGCAAAAATCCCAGAATAGCAAAAACTATTCTCAACAGTAAAAGAACTTCTGGGGAAATCAGTGTCCCAAACCTCAAGCAGTACTATAGAGCAATAGTATTGAAAACTGCATGGTATTAGTACAGTGACAGGCAGGTAGATCAATGGAATAGAATTGAACACCCAGAAATGAACCCACATACCTATGGTAAGTTGATCTTTGACAAATGAGCTAAAACCATCTAGTGGAAAAAATGACAGCCTTTTCAATAAGTGGTGCTGGTTCAACTGGCAGTTAACATGCAGAAGAATACAAATCGATCCATCCTTATCTCCTTGCACAAAGATCACGTCCAGGTGGGTCAAGAACCTCCACATAAAACCAGTCACACTGAAATCAATAGAAAAGAAACTGGGGAAGAGCCTTGAGCACATCTGCACCAGGGAAAAGTCCTGAACAGGACACCAATAGCTTGTGCTCTAAGATCAAGAACTGAAAAATGTGACCTATAAGATTACAAAGTTTCTGTAAGGCAAAGGACACTATCAATAGGACAAAATGGCAACCAACAAATTGGGAAAAGATCTTTACCAACCCTACATCCAACGAAGGGTTAATGTCCAATATGTATAAAGAACTCAAGAAGTTAGACTCCAGAGAGCCAAATAACCCTATTAAAAAATGAGATACAGAACTAAACAAAGAATTTTCACATAAGGAATATCAAATGGCTGAGTAGCACCTAAAGAAATGTTCAACATTTTAGTCAGCAGGGGAATGCAAACCAAAATAACCTTGAGATTTCACCTCACACCAGTCAGAATGGCTAAGATCAAAAACTCATGAGACAGTAGGTGCTCGTGAGAATGTGGAGAAAGAGGAACACTCCTCCACTGATTGTAGGATTGCAAGCTGCTAAATCCACTCTAGAAATCAGTCCGGTGGTTCCTCAGAAAGGTGGGCATAATACTACTGGAGAACCTTCTTATACCATTTCTGGGCATATAGCCAGAGGATTTCCCAGCATGTAATAAACACTCCACTATGTTCATTTCAGCCCTATTTATAATAGCAAGAAGCTGGAAAGAACCCAGATGTCCTTCAACAGAGGAATGGATATAAAAAATGTGGTACATTTGCACAATGGAATACTACTCAGCTATTGAAAACAATGAATCCATGAAATTCTTAGACAAATGGATGGAATTAGAAAATATCATCCTGAGTGAAGTAACTCAATCACAAAAGGACACAAATGATATGCACTCACTGATAAGTGCATATAAGCCCAGGAGCTTGGAATATCCAAGACACAATTCACATATCAAATGATGCCCAACAAGAAAGAAGAACAATGTATGGGTACTCTGGTCCATCTTCTAAAGGGTAAAAAAATTCTCACAGAAGGCGATATAGAGTCAAAGTGTGGAGCAGAGTCTGAGAGAAGGCCCATCCAGAGAACCCCACCTAGTGATCCATCTCATATACAGTTAAAACCATGACACTATTATTGATGCCTACAAGGACTTGCTGACTGGAGCTGAACATAGCTGTCACCAGGGAGGCTCTACTAGTACATGACCCTCTCAGAGAGTGGGACACTCTCAGCAAACCATTGAACTGAGAACAGTTTGGTAGCTAGAGAATGGATACAAGGAGCTGAAAGGGTTTACAGACACATAGGCAGTAGAGGATGGCCTTGTTGGACAAAGGGAGGAGAGGCCCTTGGTCCTGGAAAGGCTCGATGCTACAGTGTGGGGCAATGCTGTGACAGGGAAGTGGGAGAGGGTTGATTGTGGAACAGGGGGAGGGGAGATGTGTTATGAGACTTTTAGGAGTCGGAAACCAGGAAAGGGGACAACATTTGAAATGTAAATGAAGAATATATCTAATAAAAATGTAAAAAAAAAAAGGAAGGAAGGGAGGGAGGGAGGGAGGGAGGAAGAAACAAAGAAAGGAAGAAGCTAAGCTTGCATGATTGACACAGCTTCTCTTTGATATACTGGTACATCCTAGGCCAATTATGTGAAATCGGTATAGGAGTGAGTTAAAGAGGTTCCAGTATGACCCCTTACCTTCTGCCAATAGTGCAAGCTCTTACTAATTTTATTGATTGTCAGTCACATGACAAGATCTCATTAGAGAAGATAGCATACATCTCTAAGATATTGGAGAACAGCTTGGAACCATGCTGGGAATATACTCCCATGAGCTATCTTCCTTACCACCAGAGGCTGCTGAGAAGAAAGAGTACCATCAGTCTTGCACAGGTATTAACCCTATAAACTATAATTGCCTTAATATTATATATTACAAATATACTGTATTAAGTATTTAATTATGTATATATAAAATAATGTATACTATATATTATATTAAGTACTATGTGTATTACAGTATAATAATAGTAGAAACTCTAACCTATTGAACACATTACAAACATCAGTACAATACTGGCATGACTTTGTGACAGTAACCAACTGACCTCTTTTTCTTGGTTCCTCTATTTACACTGGGCCAACAAAAAAGGTCCTATCAATAATTAGTATTGAAGTGGGAGCAACTCATGGGTTCTTACCATTTACTTCTGAACTTTTTTTATGGAATCAAGAAGAAAGAAAGTCATTATCTTTAGTTTATACATACTGTAATGCTCAACTGGCTCCAAAACATCACTCAAAACTCACAGATGGTCCATGATAAACTCTGTATAATCAGAAATAAAATAGACATAAACATGACAGAAGTTTGTGGGGAGTAGATGTTACAGGTTGGGGAGGTGGAGAAGTTGGACAGATAGTTTTTTATGCTCTGTATACATATAAAAATTATCTTAGAACATGGTTCATAATATACTTTAAAAATACTAATTTATCATGTTTCATTGAATCACTGGGTTTTAGTAGCTGTCTTTACTTTTGTTAACAAGTTGTCAAATATTTTAGGATTTGTTCATAGAATTTAAAAATATTTTAACTAATATAAGTATATATTAAGGTCTTTTTAATTATTAGTTATATGATAAATATTCTTTCAAAAATAGTGGTGAATTATAAACTAATTTTTTATATATTGAGAAAGTATATCCTTGCAAATAATCATAAAATTGGACAGTCATGATAGCACATTTCTTTTTTGGTTTGTTTTTTATTTGTTAGTTTTGATTGTTTATTCCTTTGTTTCACTCAGTAGGTGGAGTTAGGTGGTTAGCTGTGAGGTGTAGGCCAGACTATTCTATATAGACTATTCTATACAGCGTTTCAGGCCAGATAGGGCTATAGAGTATGAATCTCTCTTCAATGAAGATAGATAGGATGAAATAGAACTAAATGAGAAATATTAATATTGTGAATTAATTTTAACTATTCAAGAGGCTAAATAATTTCTAATATGCAATATTTAGTAATTGTAAGGAGAGACTGTGTTTAAAGCAACGAGGTAAAGTTTTCTGCCTATGTAGTACATCTCAATATATTTCCTCTGGAGACCTCACAGATTAAAAACTACCTACTAAAGTCTAATAAAGCACTGTTAAATATTAGAAACATCAAAAGGAGCAAGGATGTGTATGCTAATTCCGTGAAGTTGAAGAAAATGCATTTGACATTTTAGAATAGGATATAAAGCAAAATTTGCTGGTAATCCTCACTGAGTTCAGGCTTATTTGAGCTTAACAGAGGCTTGACATACTTAAGAGAGACAGAAAAAGAATTATAGCTAGATTTATATTTTTATTAACATGAAAATAGTAAAGTTAAAATGAAGACTCAAATACCATTCTTTGTAATGTGCCAGTGATTATTTTCTTAATTGGACAAATAATTTAAAGTGTACTCAACTACAAGATGCTTTCTGACATAGTGTCAATTTTCTGTTTGCTTTCCATTGTTAATTGTATGCATACTTATATATAAAATTGCAATTTGAACAACTGAGACATTTCTTAGCTCTGACATTCTTGTTAGCAGAATGCAATTAAATGTGCTATTTATCCTTTGTTTTCTTTGCAGCAGTGCTTTAATACAAGGTGATACAACGATATGTGATTGTTATTGGTTGGCATTTTGCACTTGTTAAATAATAAAGGATCCTTGAGCAATGCTTCCAAATATACATTTAATTTGATTCTATTTTAAATATTGTTGATGGATGGTAAGTCAGTTTGTTTTTTCCACTCAGAAGCTAAGCTTATTATAAAGTGATAAGTAGGTTTATTTATGTTATGATGAGACAGATGCCTGGATTTTTGATACAATACCTACTGAAAGTGATGATTATAATAATGAGAGTTAACCTTGACTGACAGTTATCAGCATCCCAAGCTGTATGCCCAATAACTAATTTATAGTACCTTATTTTGTGACTCTTAACAATTCTATGGTTTTCATACACTTATGATTCCTGATGTTAACATATATGCTAAATTAATAAAATGTGTAACTTATTCATGGGTATTTTCTATTAGTATGTAGTTTATGTAATGATAGAACACACTGTCTATAATAATCATGCTAGTATATGGGCAAATCTAACATATGCTTGTACAATACAGAAAATGAATTTATCAATAAATATCAAGATCAAAGAAAAAGCCCAGTGCATGGGATCTTATACAGGGTGATAACTAGAATAGAAAATGTCTTTCTCTGTACTTAGGGGTGATAGCAATAGGGAGAACATAGTCTGTGGTGCTATATAGATTTGGCTTCTCAATGAAATTAGTTAACAATGATATAATTGTGAAAGATGACTGTCACTGACTTTGTCAGTGGCTATTTTATGCTATTATCAATAATGGTATATGCAATATTTGAGATATTTCTTTAGAAAAAAACATATGACTAGAACATAAAACCCTGTTTTTTGGAGAATACAGTAAAAATAAAAGTCCATATTGAATAGGTATCCAATATAGCTAATAGATTTTTCCTCAATCTAACCACTGCCAAAGAATAATAGAAATGAACAAAATACTTTTTTTACAAATGAGTTATGGTATGATTAAAGACATGGTTTGAACAACAGAACTTGAAAACAATATGAAAATACCACAGGTAGGAACAAGAGTACCCAACAACAGGGATAAAAGAACAAAGATGCCAGTGAAGAAGAGCTCACCATAAAAATGCCAGTGCAAACAGAGACCTTTGAGGCTGTGTGAATCCATTCACTCCATTTTGGAGTTCACTTTTTCCAAATTCCAGACATGCTGACAGTATCTTGTCTGATACTGAATAAATGCTTTCCTGCTATTGAAGAGTGTGCTGTTTCTTTGTAGATCAGATTGTAAGAGTTGGGCAGTAAATGTCCCAAGAGTAATCTTGATTTGATGACAGAAAGAGGGAAACCATTGTATAAATGTGAGCATGTTTCCTGCCTTAGAAATAGGATTGTGTATGAGTGAGACCCATGCAGCCAGTGGGAATTTCCGTAGATGAACTGATGATAGTTGAAGCAGTAATTTTCTAAATATGATTTGCATTCCTCTTCTCTCCTCTCTGCATGTACTATGCTCTTCTGCATTTGAGCATAGGTACCAAGACAGATACCCTTCATTCATTTCTGGTAGATTAAAAAAAAAGATGATTTTTTTCACAGAACTGTAGGATATACAGAAGAGTTAAAAGTTTCATTTTATATCCTTATAACAAGATTAATGCTGTATCTATTTTCTACAAACCTGTTCAGAAAATGAACAGGTTTGGGAAAAAAATGTACAAGGTTGACATTTTAGCAATTTGTGCTTGAATTCATGTGTTCACATTTAATTAGAACACTGAGAATACATTGTAAATATTTTTAACAAACAAAAAAGAATGTTACACAAATTTATGGACTACTGGTATATACATAATGATATATTGTGGATAAAATTGCTCAGGTAGAGCGCTAAGGAATAGAAAAAGGATGAAAGAGTGAGCCACTATTAACAGTCCATTCAAATAAAGACCGTTCACAGTGGATGGACAGGGAGCAAGTGACATCACACCTGAGGAAATGGAAAGGATGTGGCATCCCTGAGCAGAAGTGGAGCCTGTCTCCTCCCACGCTGTGAGTCTTCCCACAAGAACATTATTTCAGGGCATATAGGGGACTACGAACTGAGCCCATTTATGGATTACAGCTCTGTCTTCATGAGAAGCAATTGGCTAAACAGAGATACAGGATAGGTTAGTTTAATAGTAGACCGAAGGAGGGTACTACTACTATTTTCTTTGACTGAGTTCATACAAATACTTTCTACAAGAAGGCTTTTAAATTCCATCTATTAAAGGGCTCATTGAAGAGAAAAAGGCAATCTTCTTCTATTTCTATAAAAATAATAATTACAGGGTAATCATCAGCAGGAGTGCTTGAGTCCTTTCTGGTGACGAATTACAGAGGAACTCCAAAATGAAAACTTTTACTGTTAATGTCTCATTAATTGCATTTCCATTTCCTTCACCAAGGGGAGGCTTCTGAGGGGAAAGGTTAACGACACTGACCTCAACACCTGCAGCTCTGCTCATTTACTCTATGTGACTTAAGCAGGAAAGAGTGCTACTAGGAAAAATAAGCATATATTGTTTATTAGCTTACAAGTTCATCAGTACTGTTTTAGACACACAGTATTTTGTATTGCTAATATCTGCTTCATATGAGCATATATTTTCAGTGTCAGTAAAGACTGCTGAGAAGTTGCTTTATCATATTTCAACATCAATGATAATTTTATGACTGAGGATTATTTTGGATCCCACATCAGAAAAAGTAGCAAATCTTTTGCAAGTCATGTTAAAAACAATGACAAAAAGTCAGACATATGTGGAAGTAGTATTTGACCTTTTCTTTGATCTGGTATTATTAGAAATAGTTATTAGTATTAGCTTCAACAATTTCCATCCTTAGTGAATCTGTTAATAATAATTTTGGAATCTAATTATTTCTTGTTATTTTGCTTGCTGATGTTTTATTTTAGTTCTATCAACAGCTTAGAAATGTAGGCTACTTATGTGCCAAGTAGTTGGGAAATTTCTGTCGTGTTCCTTGTTTTCAAATGATTAATGACTATTGTTTACATGCCTGCTGTCTTTTTCTTAGTCATGTTCATTTGAATTTTTAAATTCATATATTCAGATGTTTTGCTTCAACATGCAATGCTTTGAATATAATTTTTTCTCTTTCCAAATCATATCCAATGTTCAAGAGCAGATTAATGTTTCAAGATCCAGTCCTTTTGTTTTTCTGCTAGAGAATCCAAGAATTATAACCATGTGTGTGTCACACTTGTCCTGGGGAGCCTCTCAGCGATATCTATTTTTCACATGTGGGAAAGACATGGAAGTGACTAAGGACAGACAGAAGTAACCATATGATCAGTCTGTGGATGACTCAATGGCAGTTATGTCTCAGTAAGTACCACTATGACTGATTACTCATGAAAGCTCTAAACCATCGGTATGTGCACACCTTCCAGCAGCTGCTTAGGTCTGAGGGGCTCTACTCATCAGATTCTTCTTAGCTTGTCTGGTACATTTGGTCTGTTTCAGAGACTACCTGAGACTTAAAAGACGCATCCTGAGTCAGAAGGAGAAGGAGTCAGCCTTCTTTCTCCCCTTTAGGACACTAAATCTTACAGGGCTTCTTCTGGAATACAGTGTTTCAGTTTTGAGAAAATTTATGCATACAACACCACAGTCATAAATAAAGTAGACTATTAAATGATACAGGTTTTTATTTTGCTGATTGTTTGACAATATTTAAATATTTAGGTTCCAAATTCACAGACAGTAAGTAATCTCATTTAATCACACAGAGAGAAGATGAGCATTAGAAGAGATTAGACTTTAATACAGCCTCCATTTATTAATGATAATGGAGTCCCAGCCAAAATATGTAATCTTTGATTAATCTGCAAATTTCCTTTCTCCATAAAGGGGACATGATCCAAAATCTTTGTCGCCTAATATATTTGAGAAAATTATCTAACTTATATAACAAATATGTATATTTTATATGTATAAAATTTTCTTAAAATACAAATAATAGTTCTAAGATACACAAATAGAAATTATATAGTAAAAATGGTAAAATATGAAAGTCTTGTTCTTTAACAACTCATTTTTGGTAGAAAAATTTTGTGTGAAAAATAACATTTGAAATATAAAAAATACGTAAAAATATTGCAGCTGATCTTCATGCAGGTCCCCAATGAAGCTGGGGCTATCCCTAAATCTGTTGCCTGCCTGTGGATCTTGTTCCCCTAGCTGAGCTGCCTTGTCTGACCTCAGTGGGAGAGATTGTGCCTCGTCCTGCAATGACTTTATGTGTTGTGGGGAGGAGTCAGGGTGTATACAAGACAGGATGACACTGGAGGGATTCTCCTCTGAGGAGAAGGGAATGGGAGAATGGGGGAAGAATCTGTATGAGGTGGGTACTGGGAGGAGAGAGGGGCCTAATATTGGGAAATAAAGCAAATATCTAATAAAATTAAATATCTAAACATAAAAATACATTATAGATAAAAATTTCAGCAAAATGTAGAGTGGAAATAAAAGTTTGGGGAGAAATGTAAGGAAATTAAAAAAAAGGAAGTGGCAATTTGGTATTCTGAAATTAACTCTTAAATTCTTTTTTTTTAAAATTTATTTATTTATGTACATGAGTATGCTGTCACTGTCTTCGCATACAACAAAAGAGGGAATGCATCGGATCCCATTACACATGGTTGCAGGAAATTGCACTAAGGACCTTTGGAAAAGCAGTCTATGCTCTTAACCTCTGAGCCATCTTTCCAAACAGAACTTGATAATTTTTTAAATAAAATAAATTGTTTCAGTGTGGCAGCTGGCACTTAGTGGGACTGTCACTTAGTGCCAGTTTGTTGGGAAGATGCAGCAGGAAGATTTTCTAACTAATGAGTTTGATAGTGAGAGTCTATTAAAAGAACAAAAAGCAAGATAAATGTAGACTATTCCATTAAAAAAAAGAAATATAAAAAATATGTAAAAATATTGTAGTCAATGTTACTTGATTTACTACATAAATATATATTAATATACTTACTAATGTATGTTTCATATATAATTTATATATTTACTTATATATTTAATACAAATTTATATTTGTGTTATTTATATTTTTCATGAATTTGCATTCATATGATTTATTTATTGTGTATAATTACTACATAATATAGTAATATATAAAAACATATTTATTCATTATTTTATATATAATAACCTTATATTAGATATTATGTATAATATATTTTTACACTATAATACATATTAATATATATTATATTAACAAATGATTCAATTGATATTATTATGCACATTAATAAAATGGTACAGGGTTTTATTTTACTGATTGTTTGGCAAAATTTAAGTACTTAGGTTCCAAATTCATAGGCAATGACTAATCTCATTTAATCACACAGAGAAAAGATGAGTATTAGAAGAGATTAGACTTTAATACAGCTTCAATTTATAATGAATATTAATATGTATATTAATATCAAGTGAAATATTAGGGAGTTACAACATATAACAACATATGTACATATTGTGTTTTTTGTTGCTTTTAGTTAAATTTCAATTATTAATGTTGAAATGTGAATATTTATTTCATATTTTTACCTTAATTTTACCATGAATATGTGAAGTGACTTACTTTCGACAACATAAATTATATCATATATCCAAATATATGTCTGAATTTCAAATTCATATTATTTTTTATATACACAAATAGATACATTTCTAATTCCTAATTTTACTTATATTTTGCTATCCACCAACTTCACTACCTGATTTGCACCTTATTTTCTATGAACTCCACGTGTTCTGAATCCTGGCTTTTTATGAAATCTAGACTTAATGGTTTCCTATGGATATATCATTTTAACATTTGATTACATATTCCATTTTTATTCACATCTGAAAGCTAGTGTTATGCTTTCACTTTCTCAATACCCGAGCACTTTAGATAATAAATTTGTAATATTTGTTTGTTGTAGTTTTTATTATTTTTGGTTTTGATACCTTGAATGAGAGTGCTCTTTATAGGCTCATGAACATGGAAACTTCCTCCAAGTTCCTGAAGTTGTTTAGAAAGACTTAAGGGATATAAACTTGTAGGAGAAAGCACTAGTGGTGGGCTTTGAGAGTGAAGAACTTGCATTTCTGCCTTGTAATCTCTCCCTCTCACCATCTGCCCTTCCCCCTTCCCCCTTCCCCTCCTCCTCCCCCTCTCCCTCTCCTGTCTGTCCTCTCTCTCCTCTCCCTCCCCCTTCCCTTTCCTCCTCCCCCTCTTAATCCCCTTCCCTTTTCCCTCTCTCCCTCTTAATCCCCCTCCCCCTCTTTACTTCCCACTCTCTCCTCCTCTCCCTCCCCCTCCCTTTCCTTCTCTCTGTCTCCTTTCTCCTCTCCCTCCTCCTCCCTTCTCCTCCCTCTTCCCCTTCCCCTCCCTCCTCTCTTTCTCTGTGCACGTTTGCATGTAGTGTGCTCCTGTGTGTGTCCCTGCCAGTCATGATGTGAATTCTTGGTGCTTTTTCTATTACCATGTCTTTTTGGTGTGAAGGTGATAGTTATTCTTTGGAACTATAAGCCAAATATGCCCTATCATATACCAGTTACTTTGCCATGGTGTTTTATCACAACTGCCGAAAGGTAACCTATACACCATGTAATGTGCGTAGGAATACTTTACTACATTTAATGGTAAATAGAGACTGTCCATTAAAAGAAACTTATAGCCTAGGAAAAATCTTGTCTAATTGAACTTTCAATTGAACTAAGATTCAGATTAGAAGGACCAACATTCTCAATTAAACTGGACTCCTGAGATCTCTCAAACAATGGACCCCCAACCAGGCAGGATATAAGAGCTGATATTAGGCCCCTAACACATATACAGCCGAGGACTGCCTGGTCTGGGTTCAGTCACAGCAGATGTACCTAACTCTGGATAGGTAAAACTGTTTAAGAACTTGACATGAAAAAGGAATAAGAAGCAACTCTCCAGTTACAAAATGAACACATGCAAAGGATAGGAAGAAATTAAGTAACTAGTATGTTCAGGTGGGAGGGGGGACAGCAGGGTCCATTCTGTTCTGGCAAAGAGAGAAGCAGATTAGCCTCACTATGTGGCTGGTTTGCATTGACCATAAAAGAACACAATTGTTTAGGTTCTTTTTCAACACTGAAGGAAAATCAATTTTGAGTTGATCAAAGCCATATTCTGGAGACCACACTTATTTGAAACAAGATATCTATATATCTGAAAAGTATGAAAAAGGAAGCAAACATATAAATTATGAACTTTATAGGAATATTACATTTTAATTATCACTTGCATGGTGGTTAGATATAGAGATGTCAAGGGATCTCAGAATCCTAATCAAGGCCATGAGGAGCTGGAGAGGTTTTCTCAACTTCATCTAAGGCAGAAATTCTAGTTAAAAAAGAGTTTCTTAAAAGATAATACATTTTGCTAATTTGGACATTTCAGGAAAAGAAGATCTTAGAGGAAAAATCATAAAGGAAATATCCAAAATAACAGATTTAGAAATTGTCACTGCATATCAGGTAATTAAACTTTTGACCTATATGAAATGAATGAAAGCAGAAGAGCTCAAAGTAAAAAGGTCAAAAGAGCTACATCAGGGAAGAATTGGTAGAGAATGACCCTCAATCAAAGTGTTAGCTGAAAAGAAAATGGCCCACAAGACAATTGAAAATACACGTCTAGGGAGTTATGAAAGAATTGGAATAGAATGATATCAATTTGTTATATTTTTTAACCTCTGTAACAATTACATTGTTCTGATGAGTAAGATCATTAGTCTAATAACTATAATTAGTTATAATTATGCAAAATGGGAATGTAATTTAATGTGTTCTCTATTTACAGTTCTCAATAGATCTCATTAATAGTGTTTATGAACAAAGTATTTATCTCTATCCTTAGACAATCTCTAAGGTCTTTGCAGAGAGACCCCAGTTTGAACATGAAGTCTTGATATATTTAGAATCAAAGACTATCTCCTGAAAATTGTAGTGATTAGTGTCAAACAACACAACAGTTACTTTAAAATTTGAAGGGATATATTTAGATTGTATCTATTTTATAGAGAAGTAAGTCTATAAACAAGGCAAAAAATGTAAAGTAATAATGTAAATAATAAAAGTAAAGTTAGCCATGCTTAAGAACTTACAAGGAGATTAATTTATTTCCAATTTCATATTATATATTTTCTTTATCATTATTTGACATAAAAATTTAATGCGAAGTCTGACTATATCATACTTAAGAACTCACACAGAGATCAATTTATTTCAATTCTATATTATACATTTCCATATTATTATTTGACTTCTTTTAAGAAACTAGAATATTTCACAATAAACTATCTTAAAGGGTCATAATAAAAACTACTGCAATCACAATAAAACTAAGTGAAAGATGTCTGTTAATTATATAATTAGTTACATTAAATTAAACACTAAATTCTAAGCTTTTAAAATTATTAATATGTAATTTTTATGCTACAAAAATAAATTATTCTTAGCATTGTAAATGGCATGTTTGCCTTTGGAGCCATGAACCAATACTTTCTGAGCTTTTCTGACTTTTTCTTAAGTATAAATTCTAAAGCATTACTTTGAAAAATATAAGAGCACATCATGTTCTTATTTCTCTTGTTTATGTTACATATGTATCATACCTATCATATTGAGATATCAACCTTGTGAACATTCAGGGATGGAAATGTAGGGAAGGATGAGGGTATATCTAAAATATATTAATCAAAAGGCATCCAGTAGCACTACCAGTCTGTCACTTTACATTATTGATCTAGTCAATATTCCTATTTGGAATAATATTTTTACACATATTACATTTCATTATATATGCATATATTATATATTCTTATAAAAGTTAGAAACAAAAATATTAATATAAGATCAGTCAAAACCAACAAATGAAACTATAGTTTATTTTACCCATGTGATTGAGTTATTTATGTTTTGAAAGATCTAAGGCAAATATAAACGAGAATGTATTTCAAAATATTCTCAGGGTCTGTTTAGACACAAGAGGAATTATCTATAATATGTATATAATGAAGTATTATTTAGGCAAATTAGAAAAAATTATATTTTCAAGCAACTTAATTCACCTGAATTAGAAATTAATGCATTAAAGCATAATTATTTAAAAACAAAATGCAGACACATATGTAAATGGACAACTACTAATAGGAAATATAAAGCACAAATTTTAACAAAATTTTCTTGGGGTAAAATAATAAGAATACATTCATGTGATATCCAAATATCTCTTCATTAATTTTTCTATGGGTGCAATTTAGATTTTCATATATAAATCATATATCTTTATCATGGTAATATACAAATTCCTAAAAGTGGCCATATACTGGCTTTAAAATCTTATACAGAAAAGTGAACTATTAACATATTCAGTTCTTTTCAGTACAAGAAAATTTATATATATATGTATATATATATATATACATATATATAAAAGTTGAAATTATATTTATAAGCTTTATTTTAATTGCTGCATGTAAAGAGCTTCTTGAAGATCCAAATACTTTAAGGATTGTTAGGAACATATTTGTAAAAAATAAAATGTGTAATAATAGTTTTTGAATGGGCAGTGGTGGCACATGCCTTTAATTCTAGGATGTGGGAGGCAGAAGCAGGCAGATGTCTGAGTTCGAGGCCAGCCTGGTCTACACAGTAGGTTCCAGGACAGCCAGGGCTACACGGAGAAACCCTGTTCTGAAACTGCAACCCCCAAAAAATAGTTTTTGAAAACTTAGCTCTAAGCATGTTGTAATACTACCTGTTACTTGGTTTAAGTAGCAGAATAATCCCTCCTTGTGACCAAGAAAGGTGGTATTTCATTTCAGCTGTTTGGAGTATGAAAATCTCTAAGAAGGTTTCTAGATTGCATGGGTGCATGTCATCCTCTACATGGTAAAGAAAATTAAGTTGAATACTAACAAACAACACTGTATTCTGTTAAGTCTAATAATAGTAGAATAAGACAGTGACTATATGCTAAAACAATTCAGGCTATAAATTGAGATTATTCCTTCACCATGATCATTTAGCAATGTTTCAGATGTAACTACTAAAGAAAAAATAAGGAAAATAATTCAAGTTGTTAATAAATAATGATGAAAATCTAAAAAAGCTACACAAAGCCCTTAAACCTGCATAGAAGTAACACTTTGGTCACTTTCTCTAATTCTCTAATATTCATTGCTCTTCAAAATCCAAGCCATACATAATACTAATGAATGATTGACATCTGCAATGCATGTTTTCCCAATTACTGGTTATTTTTACTTACCAGTATAATTGCAAACATGGAACAATTGTTAGTGGCTTTGTACAATTTTATCCCTTGACTATTTTTTATTTTGAACATGCATGAAAAAAGTTGACCAACCAAATAAGTAGTGCCAATGTATTTTCTTTCTACTCTAAAAGTAATTGTTACCAAGGCAAAAAGCCTCTCCAGATCTGTAAGAAACACAAAAGTAAAGTTGTTTAGGATTTTCCATTTTGAAAGGCATCAAATATTTCCATTTCTTTCACCATAGTCTTATCTTGTAATAGATTGGCGTTGAATGTGCAAAGAAACAGAAGTATTATGTTATTCAATTATGATTAATGGTAGTAGTGATGATGAATTAAATAAACAATCAAAAAGAGACAGGAACAAATGGTAGAAAAAGGAAGAAATTATTAAGTCATAACAGGGATCATTTCATGTGAATGGGGGAAAGAATCTGAGGAAAAGTTCAGTTGATAAAGTGCTTGCATGTAAACATAAGGCCTTAAGTTCAGATGCTCAGACTTTATGAACCATTTGGGTAGTGTAGGAGCACATCTGAAATCACAGTACTAAGATGGTGGGTGGTACACAAACAAAAAGGTATCAGGAAATCATTATGGGCTTTCTTTGCAGAGTAAGGGGAAATAATTAATATAAAGAACTAAATTCTCAAAGAGGGGTAACAGATTTACTTCAGGAGAAAATCCCATTGGTTATACAATATCAGTTCTAAAGTCATAGTCATGTAGGCAGTGATGAATGGATTTAGGTTGAATTTTCATATTGATTTGTTTGTAGTACATATGTAACTCAAATTAATAAAGAAGAAGAAAGTGAGGGGTGGGGAATTTAGCTCAGTGGTAGAGTGCTTGCCTAGCAAGCACAAGGCCCTAGGTTTAGTCCTCAGCTCTGGAAAAAAAAAAAAAGAAGAGGAACATGAAACTCAAAACAAGATTTAGACAAGAATGGAATAGAAAACAAGAGAGTAAGATAGAAATGATATAATAAAAAGCTTTTGAAATAAGAGAAAAATAAACTTCATGCACTTACATATTTTTTAAA
The DNA here is from genome assembly GCF_947179515.1 of Apodemus sylvaticus. Classification (NCBI taxonomy): domain Eukaryota; kingdom Metazoa; phylum Chordata; class Mammalia; order Rodentia; family Muridae; genus Apodemus; species Apodemus sylvaticus. The sequence goes on from NC_067489.1 coordinate 50,295,284, forward strand.
ACACCCTGTGTTTTTGTTCTTCATTTACTTCTTAGAAGGCACTTCCTCCCAAGCTGAAACTCTAGGACACCAGTCCACTATCTGGCTTTTTTCTTCACAGTCTTTCTCAGTTTATTTCTTGTTTATTTAACATGTTCTTTGATGTAGGATATTTCTAGAACTATTAGCTATCACAGACATAGGCAATTTAAAAGTCAAGCTTGATTTTTTGAGGAAAATACATTTCAAGTTCTATTAAACAATCCTATGAGGAAAGAAAACCCTGATCATTGCTTCTCTGTGATAGCAACAAATATTCATTATCATTCCCTAGACTTTCTTCCTTAGAGGTTAAGCTGAATGACTCCCAGCAATCCTTCCTAATTTGGGGAAATACCACTATTTCATAAAAAATGTTCCCTGAATATATTTAAATCCTCTAGATGATTCATTCAACAGTTAAATATAATTTGAATGTATGCCTTATTTCTAATTTCAAATAGTTGAGCTGGTTCCTAAGAAGGAACAACATGGAATTTATGACTTTATGAAATGATAAAGGAATTCGGTTAGGGGGTGTATATAATTTAGATAGTTGATTTACATATATGAAACTTCAAAGGATAAAAGACAATATTATTTTATATAATGTGAATTTAAATTTTAGTTATAACATTCTATTTATGTAAAATGTGTAAAAATTAAAGACATATGCTGAACAAAATAAGTTCCATGAGTTTTATTTGCTTCTTGATTTCCTGTAAAATGTTACTTAAATAACTACCCTCATATTTAGTAAATTTAGTATGAGTTGTGTGGCTTTTGTCTTCAGCAATGGGGTCTGTCAGCTCTGGAGAATAACTTACTGTCTTGCCAATACCTTGACTTATTTTATTGATTTCCCTGGGACTCTATTTTGCCAACAAGCCTATTGTACATAACACAATCCCAGTAAAGGAAGCTACTATTGGTGACAAGTGATAGAAGTTGGGAATCTGCCTTCCTTACTATTAGAAACCTGATTAGGATCACCTTGATATACTTTAGGATGTTTACACTGCATCACTTTTTTTATATAATTCTGCAAATACTCCTCACTTCTATCTGGCTTTCCTCACATTTCTTCCTTCAAATCCATGTCTCCTTATCATCTGGTTCTCTCTTTCCCCTAACCACCCCTTAGATACTTACTATATATCTAAATTCTCTGGGTTTACAGATTTTAGCTCAGTTATCATTTATTTAACTGCTAATACTTTCTTAAAAGTGAATTTATACGGTATATATGTTTCCAGTTTGGGTTATTTCACCCAGAATGATTTTGTCAAGTTCCATTCAATTGTCTGACAATTCCATGATGTAATTTCTCTAATATCTGAATGATACTCCAGAGAGTAAACATGCTACATTTTCTTTAGCCATTCTTCTGCTGAAAAACATCTAAGTTGTTTCCAAACACTGACTGTTATGAATAGTGCAGCAATGAATATGGCTGAGCATTTGTCCTTATAGTAGGATGAAATATCATTTGGCTCTATGCCTAAGTTTGTATAGCTAATCTTGAGGTAGATTGATTTTCAATGTTCTGTGGAACTGCCATATTAATTTCCACTGCGGCTGTCAAAGTTTGCAGGTCCACCAGCAACGGATAAGAGTTCCTTTTATTCCACACCCTTGATCTTAAGCATTATGACAGATGTAAGATGAAATCTCAAAGTTGGTTTGACTTGCATTTCCCTAATGGCTAAGAATGCGGAATATGTCTTTGCTTCTTAATCATTTGAGTTACATGAATTTAGAATTCTCTATTTAGACCTGTACTCCCATTTTAATGGATTACTTGATTATTTGATATCTAGTCCTGCATTCATCACAGATTTTGGAAAATAGCCTTTTAGTAGATTTGGAGTTGGTAAAACAACAACAACAACAACAACAACAACAACAACAACAACCACAACAACAAAACCTTTCCATTCTTTCTAGGTTGTCACTTTGTCGAAATGACAGTGTACTTTGTCTTATAGAAGCTTTTTTTAGTTTCATGTGGTCCTGTTTGCTGATTTTTGATCTTAGTGTCTGTGGTAATGGTGTTCTGTTTAGGATATATTCTCCTGTGTTTGTAGTTCAAGATTGTTCTCCAGTTTGTCTTCTACTAGTTTTAATGTATTTGGTTTTATGTTAATATCTTTAGTCCATTTGGAGTTCAGTGTTACATATGGCATTGATTATAGATCAATTTACATTTTTCTGTGTGCAGTTTGACCAGCATAATTGGTTGAAGACGTTGTCTTTTTTCAGTGTATAACTGGCCTTTATATAACAAAATCAGATGCCCATTTTGTGTGGATTTAGTTCTGGGTCTTCAATTCAATTCTATTGATCAATGTTTCTGATTTTATGTCACTCCCATGCTGGTTTTATTACTATAGCTGTGTAGTACACATTGACATTTGGAACACTGGGAACGTCAGCATTTCCTTTATGGCGCAGGAGTGTTTTATGTATCCATGGTTTTGGATTTTTCACATGAAACAAAAATTGTCATTTTAAGATCAGTGAAGATGTTTTGGGATTTTAATTGGGATTGGACTGGATCTATAGATTGCCTTTGGTAGGATGTCCATTTTTTACTGTTTTAACTAGAGTTTTTACTTCTGAGCAATCAAATTTTATTCTATGAAAATAACTAATTAAAAATTGACTAGTTAGTCAAGTTCCCAAATTAGGTATAAGGTATTTTCAGAGATTCCTTTTTTTTTAATGTTACACTGTTTATTCTTCTTTTACTTTCCTTTTTTTAATTTTTGGATATTTTATTTAATTACATTTCAAATGTTACCCATTTTCCTGATTCCCTACTCTCAGGAAATCCCCTATTCCATCCACCTCCTGCCTCCCTGCCCTCCTGTTACCCTACACTGGTGAATCAAGCCTTCATTGGACCAAGGGACTCTTCTTACATTTAGCCCAACAAGGCCATCCTCTGCCACATATATGGCTGGAGCCATGGGTCCCTCCATATGTACTCCTTGGTTGGTGATTTACATCCTGGGTGCTCTCGTTGGTTGATATTGTTGTTCTTCCTATGGGGTTGTAAACCCCTTCACCTCCTTCAGTCCTTTCTCTAACTTCTCCATTGCGGTTCCCTGGATCAATTCAATGGTTGGCTCAGAGAATCTGCTTCTGTATATGTCAGGCTCTGGCAGAGCCTTCTAGCAGACAGCTATATATCAGGCTCCTGTCAGCTGGCACTTCTTGACTTCTACGATAGTGTCTGTGTTTGGGGCTTTTATATGGGATGTATTTCCAGGTGGGGCAGTCTCTGGATGGTTTTTCCTTCAGTGTCTGCTCAATACCTTCTCTCCTTGTTTGCTCCGGTGAGTATTTTATTCCTCCTTCTAAGAAGGACCGACACTTTGGTATTTCGTCCTTTAGAGCTTCATAGAATATGAATTCTATGTTGGGTATTCTGAGCTTTGGTCTAATATGCACTCATCAGTGAGGGCATACCACATTTGTTCTATTGTGATTGGGTTACCTCATTCAGGATGATATTTTCTAGTTCCATCCATTTGCCTAAGAATTTTATGAATTTATTGTTTTTAATAACTGAATAGGTCTCCATTGTATAAATATACCACATTTTCTGTATCCATTTATCTGTTGATAAAGGACATCTGGGCTCTTTCAAGCTTCTGGCTATTATAAATAAGGCTGCTATGAACGTAGTGGAGTATGTGTTCTTGTTATATGTTAGAGCATCTTCTGAGTATATGCCCAGGAGTCATATAGCTGGGTCCTCAGGTAATACTACTTCCAGTTTTCTGAGGAACTGCCAGATTGATTCCCAGAGTAGTTGTACCAGCTTGTAATTCCACCAACAATTGAAGAGTGTTCCTCTTTCTCCACATCCTCACCAGTATAATCTATAGCATATTTATGGGTCCAGACTTCATCAAAATTGTGTGTTAAAAATATTCAACAGGTTTGGTCTACTCAGAAATAGAGACGAAATAGCGTTAACTAAAATTAGAAATATTTTAAATATGTTCACTCCTTGTTTTGTAATCATTTATGTCAGTAACACTCAAATTACAGCAAAGGGGTTAATTTTTAATAATATTCCTCATGCATGACTTGTTTTAAAAATATAATGTTTAATTACAATTAAAATTAAGGTTAATTTGAGGTCATAATTTTGAGAAAAACAGTCATAAAACCACTTAGGAATTATCTAGTAGTGAGAGCTCTGTGGCAAGTGTTAGGGGCCTAATATCAACTGGTATATGCTGCCTTTTTGGTGATTCAGTGTCTGAGAGATCTCAGGGGTACAGGTTAATTGAGATTGCTGGTACCCCTACAGCAGTCCTCCTCAATTTCTTCTAACTTTTCCCTAATTCAACCACAAGGATCAGTTGCTATTTTCCATTGGTTAGGTGCAAATATCTTTATCTTTATCTTTATCTTTCAGATGCTTGTGTCTTTTTGGGGGGCAGTCATGGTAGGTCCCTTTTTGTGAGTGCTCTATCACCTCCCCTTGAGATGGATCCCACTTTGGGCCTGACGCTAGACCTTCTTTTCCTCAGCCTCTTCTGCATTTTCTTCCAGGTAGTTCTTTCAGACAGGATCAATTATGGGTCAGAGTTTATTTCTGATTTTTATATTTTTCAAAAATTTAATTTGTGATGTAAAATACACTAGTGTGTCAATACATGTTTAGAACTAAAGAAGAAGGAGTTCTGCATCATATAACTTCTACTGATCACAAGAATGATAATTGTACTTCATGCCTAAGTTCACTCCTTTTTCCTGATGACGTAAAAAGTTGATCATTCTATTTTTAAAACTGTTGTTTTAAAAATTCTATTCATGCCATTACCAGTTATTTAACAGAATCAGACAGATCTTCATGAAAGTTGCATTTAAGAAATATGTTTATTTACCAGTCTTTTATTTAAGATATCAAAGTGGGTTGCTTCATAATGTGTCATCTGTAAAGATATATTAGTAGTAAATGATGAGTTCATAACCTCCAATTATGCACATAAATAAATTAAGACAAGATAAAGTATTATTAATCTTAATGCACATTAGAAACCTGAAAGATATATTACTACAATGAGGATAAATTAGCTGGCTGAGAAACAGTGGTGTTAACCTTACTAAACTGTGTCTAGAAATGATGACTAAAGAAAGCAAGGATAAATGACTGCCACTTGATTCCACAGTTATAGCTCAGACTTCACTTGACTGCAAAACAGTTTATAAGACATTGAATCACACCATCCATTTCAATAAGAGGCACTTAATGATATGAATGGAGATCAGTCTTTTGGTGTAGTTTACCTTATTGCATTTTTCAGAATTATAGCATGAAGAAAAATTTAAGATAATTAAAAAGTACCATTTACCATAGAAAATTATTTGCTGCATTTACCACAGGCAGAAACAAAGAGTTGTCCAGTATATAGGAAGTCTTTCAAGTCCAGAAGAATGAAATTAAACTTTTTTTTATTTTTTCTTTATTTCTTTTTTTAATATTCGATATATTTTTTATTTACATTTCATATGATTTCCCCTTTTCTAGCTCCCCACTCCCCGAATGTCCCATAAGCCCTCTTTCCTCCTCCTGTTCCCCCATCCACCCCTTCCCACTTTCCTGTTCTGGTATTGCCCTATACTGCTGCACTAACCCATTCCAGAACCAGGGGCTACTCCTCAGTTCTTCTTGGACACCATTTGATATGTGGATTATGTCTTGGGTATTCCAAATTTCTAGGCTAATATCCACATATCAGTAAGTGCATACCGTGATTGATCTTTTGAGACTGGGTTACCTCACTTAGTATGATGTTCTCCAGCTCTATCCATTTGTCTAAGAATTTCATGAATTCATTGTTTCTAATGGCTGAATAATACTCCATTGTGTATATATACCACATTTTTTGTATCCTCCGTTGTATTCCTTTTGTTTTCCTCCGTTGAGGGATACATGGGATCTTCCAGCTTCTGGCTATTATCAATAGGGCTACTATGAACATAGTGGAGCATGTATCCTTATTACATGCTGGGGAATCCTCTGGGTATATGCCCAGGAGTGGTATAGCAGGATCCTCCGGAAGTGATTTGCCCAGTTTTCTGAGTAACCGCCAGACTGATTTCCAGAGTGGTAGTACCAGTTTGCATTCCCAAATTAAGCTTTTACATGAATCCCCAATAAAAAGATTATTAGATTAACTAAATTTGTTATTTGGTTATTAAGATTCACATGGGATGTAAGAATAACCTGCTTAAACTTCTTAATGAAGCCAGCTTTTGTTCTATAATGATGTAGATATGTACATACAGTTACTCCATAGTCCTCAACTTTAAATAGTTCACTTAAATACAGTGACAGTTTATAGTAATTGTCTGTGATGCTTATAGAATAAATCTGCAGTGAAGTTGACTTTCCAAGGTCAATACTTTATTAACTGTTTGTGTGTGTGTGTGTGTGTGTGTGTGTGTGTCCGTGTTCTCTGTTACAGATGAATATTTATAATGGGTGTGTACATCAATGGTCTTTGTCTTAACATATTAAAAGCACAGAATGGATATGGATATTTTTGTATTTTCATTATTGTATATATTTTCACTTAGTTAAAAAATAACACTTTAAAATAAATTTCTGTAGTTACATATGATTTTAAAACTTACTCTACCATTATATATTCTATACTTTGTTTTTTATATTTCTTCATCCATTTCTTATTGTCTCTTTCATTAAACAATACCATGCAAGTATTATGGCTTTTATTAAACAACACCTCATGCATCAGCATATTTTTTATGGGTCAAGTAATATCTGATTATACCTGGGATGTGATTACTCTTCTCTACATATTTAAATTGGAAAAGTAAATAAATCTTAGAGACTTGTGGTTCTTGTACTCAATTTAGGAAAAGAAAAAATGGTTTGCTTTATATTTTAATTCCATTCAAAACAGTTAATAAATAATATAGTAAAGGTGCGCTTTTTAAAAAACTGTCTTTTTCATTTATGTGGCATTTTCTATTTCTAGCCAATAAGTCATAGGAAACGTCTTGTAATGCATATAAATCAGAAATGATTCTTTCATTAAAATCATTTAGAAATATATATGGGCATTGATTGATTCCTTTTAGAATTTAATTACTCTTTTTTAAGCTCTCTTGAAACACCAAATTGACAGAAACATGTAGTCCAAAATTCTACTTTAGTTTGAGACATCAATCTATAACATAGTCACATAGAGAGGGTAGGTTAGTCACAGAACAGTAAGCCTTTAAAATTATGACCTTTATGTCCATCCACAATGCCCTTCGTGTACTAGAAGCAGCAACAGATAACAGGTCTCACAATCCACCAAAATAAGCAGAATAAGTCAAGTTGAATGTGAATTTTGAATATTATTAAGAATTGATATTGAGCATTTTTTCTTCTGTTACTCTGAAGAAGTTGGCTATTTCCCCTTGTTAAGGTCTGACTAGTTTCACAAATGGACCTGTCCTTGCTAGTACTTGTTTTCCCAATCACTTTTCCATGCAGATATGATCATGTGATCAGATCTCTAGAGAAAGAAGTTGAATTAGTATGTGACACTGAAATTTTATGAAGCATGCTGAATTAAATGATTTTTTTTCTTTATCCACCATCGGAATACCAGGAATCACAAGCTCTACATAATGCTAGATATACCTAGCTGGAATTACCATTCCAGTGTTAAAACACATAGGCAGCCTTGAACGCCCAGTGCTACATACATAAGAAATAAATGGTTGCCTCTGATGGCTCAGCAATTATTCCTAAGTTAGTTGGTATCACTCAAATATACTTGTGTTTCATCATCTATGAATCTGTATTAACAAATGAATTTTCTGGAGCAAGAAAATATTTCTAGTTTATACTTAATTATAAATGTTAACTATTGCCTCTTGCTTTTGCTGTCAAGATTTGTAAGACACATGATTAAGATTTTTTTTGTATTTTCTGTTATTATCCAGGAAAGCTTCTGGGTTTTATATATATACCTTTTATCCTGTGATCATTGGAAGATACTTCCTAATTCTATGTAATTCTATAGGGCTATCTATCATTTTAAACAACAGCATTCTATTTTTTCTTCATATTGCCATAGGTTTATTTGTATATTTTATTAGTTATATTGAAAGCTATACTAAGCATATTATTGGTTATAAATTTGAAGATCTGTGTTTCTGTCATTATTCTGAAGTTACACAGAATGCATGTAATTTTCCTCATTACCTGACAATTTACACAGATATTTGTACTAGATTTAATAAGTATTCTTACAACAAGTGCTGGAAATATGACTGTAATCACAGGTCTTCTGCAGTGGTCAAGGAGGGTTCAGGAGATCAGTAACATCCTGAGCTTCATTCAGAGTTCAAACTAATCTGGGCCACAGAATTCAAAAACAGGAGTTTTATGTCTAGGAAGTAAAAAGATCTATAATCAATTAAATAAGTTTATGTAAATCATAGAAGTATAAGTACATAATGGTTGGTAGAAAAAAATGAAGAACTATTATTTCATTGCTGTAAAACCCTGTTTGAGTAGATGAACAGGTATTATTTGTTCAAGTCTCTGCCAGACTTAGGGATTAATGACACTTTTTTTAAATTTATTGATATATTTATTTACATTTCAAATGATTTCCCCTTTTCTGGACCCCCACTCCCCGAAAGTCCCATCAGTCCCCTTCCCTCCCCCTGTTTTCCCACCCAACCCTTCCCACTTAATGACACTTATTGTCAGTTCTGACGACCTAAGCACAATCCTTGGGACCAACATAGTTGAAGAAAAAACTGACTCCAGGTTCTCCTATGGCCTCTCAACCGTACACCTCAACATACATGTGCCCACACACTTATGCATGTACTCTCACACCATCAATATATAAAAAGGAGATATTTTTAAATGTAAATTTTATTTTAGCCTATCTGAGGGGCATTTTATAAGACTGTTTTAACATCAATAAAATATTTGGTTTTTTTTATAGTAGTTGTATAATTAAAATATTATTGCATTCTTCCTCCCTTCCTTCTCTCACTCACATATCTCTTTCACCCTAACCTGTTGTTCCCTCAGGGAATAATATCATGTGTGTGTGTGTGTGTGTGTGTGTGTGTGTGTGTGTGTGTGTGTGTGCGTGAGTATGCTGTCTTGTTAGTGTTCCAGTATGCGAGAGATCTCAGGTGTCCAGGTTAATTGAGATTGTTTCTCCTCCTACAGGGTTGCCCTCCTTCTCATTTTGTGAAATTTGCTTTGAACATTTTATATGTCTCTGAAATACTCTATCTTGACATATCGACTATAATAAAGACAGTTTAAAATTGGCAGGTTTTGAACTGAGGACAAGGAACACCATGCTGTTTCTTAAAAGGAAAATATGAAGTTGCTGTTTGAGAGACACTCCTAGTGTAAGAATGGACATCACTATTATATTCAAGGATGAGAAACCAAAATTACATGATCTTGTTTAAATCTTCATAAGGTTTTCTTGAATAATTTTTTTTCTTAACAAATTTGGTATTACTTGTTCAACTCAGAATAAAAGGAGTTTCATTCACCTACTTTTAGGATTTTCACTCATTTCGATCATCCTTGTTATATAAATTTATATTAAATAGGTATGTATACTATTCTCCGGTTAATTTATCTTTTGACTAAGTAATTTCAAATCCAACCACTTTCCTAAAATGAATGGAGAATAAGGTTGCTGCCTCTTTGTTCCATTTCCCAAACTCCAATTTAGATTCTCTCAGCTCAGCAAAACACCTGGACTGTGCTTGAGTTATCTTCTCTAGAAAGCACCAATATTTACCTTATGACAAGAAGCTTGAGCTTCCTTTTTCTGTGTGACTACAATGCTCTGGACTTTGCTGCTGAATTTCAGTCAAAGGTATTTATTTTGTTTTCCTCTCATTTGTCCTTATTTTAAACCTGCCATACATTATCTTTAATCACATCCACTTAGAGTATCCAGAAGTTTAAAGTAATGGAAAACAATCACTATTTTGTTTATATAATTTATCTATAAAAAATAATACACATATTACAATTTATCAAATATACAGAGATTATGGAAATTTTATATAGAACCATGTTTGTACATTCATTCATCAGTTGATGGGCATTTAGGTTAATTCATTCTCCTATCTATTGTGACTAGAGTGGTAATAAATATGGATATACAAATGTCTTTTTATTAAGATGCAAGGTCCTTTCGCATTTTCCCATGAATAGTGTATTTGGGCCTTATGGTAATTATATTTCAACTCAAAAGATCCTATTGCCAATGCTCTTGGTTACTGAATATACTTGGATGGTAAGACTGTCTCTTTGAAGACACCAGTCACTTTGTATGAAGGCATAAAGAAATCAAAATGGACTTACCATAAAGTACTTTCTCTGTTGGACAACATTTTAACGGTGCTATAAGTTGCTTTCCAGGCTGCTGAGGGAGAAAAGCATCAGTGGTCTGACCCAGAACTGTTCATTTCATGCTACAAATCCAGCTGTCCATGTCAGATGATGCAATAGAGATAAGAGTATTTATTGCCATAGTTCATCACTCTATTGATTATATTTGCAGCCAGATGCCAGGGGAAAATACATACCTGGAATTATAAACATCATCAAAACTTATGACTAGAGTGGCCATAGCCCCAAAGGGTGAAGTTTTTGATGATGGTTTTCTAAATGCTCATGTTGCCAAGCTGTATTGTGAACACACACATTTTCTTCCATAGCTTTGTGTTGCTTTCAACTTAGGTCAGGGAAGCTTTCTTGCAGTGGGTGGTGATTTATGCAGAGAGAAGTAACTAAGGACTGCAAATAGTCAGTGGTGAGCATGCTACTGTATACTATGGTCCTACATTAATCTTCCTCAGCAACTCCCATAAGTCTGCGGTAATAGCACAGAAGGGGAGAAGCAACAAATATAAGAGCTGAAGAATAGAAAGAAATACTAAGAATGTTGTCCTTTATTCTTGCACACGTGGAAACAAAGAGACTGTACAAAAAAATCAACCAATTTTAAATTTCAGCAAGGATAATGCAGCACCTATGGCCCCACCTCTTCCTGAAGAGCTATTGGCAGCTGGGGGCCACTATAAGGCCACTTCAAGGGTGGTCTCTCCAGATTCCCTGAACACCAACAGAGAATAGCACAGCAAGAAGCCCTGTACATACAGACGGCAAAAGTTGAACTCAGAATGCTATTGTGAAAATAAAATGACCTGAGGCTGGAAAGGAGATATATTGGGGAGATAAGATGGAGGATAGAGAGGGAAAACATGATTCTTATACATGTACACACCTATTCAAGTTTTAAGAAATAATTTTTAAAACTGTAAAATTAGTTATACCTACATAAAAATATAAATTTTTATTATATTACAGATTGCATAGAGTCATCAACTCTGCAAAATTGAGTTCTACCTTAGACTTCCTAGAGGATAAAAACCATGTAATTTCTTTACACCCACTCTAGCTAGTTTTAAGTCACTAAAAACTCACTTGTTTTCTACTCATACCAGAAGAAGAGTAATAATCAAGTGAATATGTGATAAATTAGTAAGACTCATCAATATAAAAACTATAGTGCAAATATTTTAATATTTTCTTATAAAGTTTGTGGTTGAAAATCTCTGGATTACCTGATTAATTAAGAATATCACTAATGATTATAGTATTATGGACTGTATTTCTATAGTAAATTAACATAAAACATTACAATGACTAAAATTTTTTTCAAGTAACACATTCTAAAAACATGCATCATTGTTGATCTTTTTCTGAATAATAAGCTTTCTAATGTATTTGATGGTCAATTAATTTAATTGTCATATCAAGATATTCCTTTTGTTTCAGTTTTATAGGAAAATATTGCTAGGCTCTTTAGCCTAGTTTAGAATAGGCTTTCATCTCCAAATACTTGCCTTGTTTCATGATCATAAAAGAGCACTAGCATAAATTCTCACATCTTTCTTTCAAATATGTACATAAGAAAACATTCTGTAAAAAATATTTTACATTGCTTATAGTAAGAAAAATATCAGTTTATTTACAAACCTATAAATTCTATTCTGAAAGATACTACAAAAGCTAATGTTATTTTCCACAAATCTTCCTTGTTTCCCAGTATAGATCTTTATAGTTTACACTGGTTTTTAGGAGGTGATAAATTTTTCAACCTAGAGAGAGTTTAGGAATTCTTTATGCCCCATCTCACATCAGTAAAAAAAAAAAAAAAAAAAAAAAAAAAAAAAAAAAAATCAACAGTAGCTTCCCATACAGGGTATCTTTTAACAGCATCTCAACATGAGAAACAAATTAGAATATTTTCTACATGGATTCTACTGTTATTTCATCAGTAAAAAAAAAAAAAAAAAAGAAAAAGAATAACATTTTGCAAGGAATATACACTTTAATTGTGTTTATGACAATCTAATAAGGTTTAAGGTTTATGTATATTAGTGCTACACCATTTTGGTTGGGTTCAGCTTGTATTAGGGGAAGGATGTGGGTGAGGCTTTGCAGATACATCTTCTGACATTCTTAGAAACCTGAAGTAACAGCAGTCTCCCTTACCTAACTAGGCCTCTTCCGGTCTTCCTGTCAGTGTTCCCTTGGCCTTAGGTGTGGGAGACATTTTGGAGATCTCTCAGCTGAAACAAGGTTCCCAGACTCTGCATTTTGGTTGATGTGTTTTACTGTAAAGGGATCTGTAGAATACAAGGAAGTGGGAAGGGGTAGATGGGAGAACAGGGGAGGGAAGAGGGCTTATGGGACTTTCAGGGAGGGGGGATCAAGGAAAGGGGAAATCATTTCCTCTGAGTACAAGGACAAATACTTAAAATATAATTAGGGATTATGCTTTTTTAGTAATGTGGCAGTTGTAAGTTTTCCTATAAGATCCATGATTTTGTTTTACAAGCCATGTAGTCGGCTATGTTTCCTGTACAACAGAAAATTTCTTGCTTTATAGCTTTTTAGGGCTGTTGTAAAGAAGTATGAAATTAAAATAGGGAATTAGAGAGCAATAAACATACTTAGAACAGTAGTTATTATTTTGACACTTGCTGTTTTTCTATTTTTCTTTTTGGCCACATAGTCTATCTTAGAATTCATATAAAACTGAATTAACTTAAATGCTTTCTAGTTATAAAACAGTACACTAAGTTTTATTCATTTTAATTTTTTTCATAAATACCATCCATAATTGTTTTTTATTTCTCCCAAAAATATATGATGCAGAGTCACCTTGTATTTCTCCTAATCAATAGTTACACAAACATGTGTTTGTTATAAAACTATCTCCCTTAATAAACAACATATGGCCTTTCCATCTCTCTATTACCTAGGTTAAAGTACTTTACAATGCTCATCTTGTGAATTAAATCCCCAGAGTACTTTTGTCTTTGTGTACCAGTTTTTTTGTCTGTATATTTACTAGAATAATGAAAATACTTATGCAGAAGCATATTTTTCTATGCCTATTTTACATGTTTAATTAAAGTGCATGTAAGTGTGTGCTTGCATGTATGTGCATGTGTGTTTGTGTGTATGTATGTATGTGTGTTTGTTTGCACTCATATATGTATGTGTGTGTGCAGCTAAATATGATAATAACATTTGATTAAACAATTACAATAACTTTGCAGTTTATAATGGTTAATTTGAGTTTGGACAAAGTCTCCAAATACAAGATGTAATTTTGTTCTGTGAATATTTTCAGTCCCTCATTATAAGTGTAGCAATCCATAATACACGCCTTTGTTTTCATCTAAAATTGTCTGTTTACAAACGTAGGGATTTAAAAGTGCCTTAATTATGCAGCATTCTCCTATGACTCATGTCTTTACTATTATCTGTAAATAACATAGCAAAACCAGAACATTGTACTGCAGCATAAATAAATTTTTAAAATGTTATCATAATTGGACCTTGTTGATGTTGTTAGGTTGAATTTAAAACAGGGACAGAGAATGTTTTATTGATTGGTGTGTCCTTTCCTGGTAAGCAATCCACTTACTCTCCTGAAACCTTACAACACTGCAATAAATATTCACAGGAAAATCAGCAGCACTTTTTTTCACAAAGGAGATGGTAGGGACAAAGCTTGGTGTATACTGCCTATCTTTGCAGTAGGCTTAAAGTACAACATAAATGGATGGGAAGACCTTGCCCAAGGCTACAAGTACAAATGATTGACTATGCAGAGAGATTCTTTTTAATCAGTAGATTATCCAACAAGATTGTAAAATTCTTGCTTGTTCAGCAGCTGGACAAACATTCCTGTAACTTTTTCTCTTTTCAAATAGTAAAAATGTATTTTTTTGCCTTCCCCTCTGGAAGTTGATTCATTTCTTTTAACCCCAGTAAGCCTATTAAAAATGCCTTATTTTTTTGCCAAAGTAAATTTAAATTTTCTTTAAAGCTGTCTTCTGATACAGCATAGGAATTGATATGAATGGACAATAATTTTAAGTTCAGATTTTATATTTGGAAACAAAATAGTAAATTAATTTGTGTGAAAAATTTTAGATAAAACAGAAGGACAAAACAGCAAAAATACTTTTAAAATTCAGCCATCCACAAGAACTTCATCTCTAAAATACTGATATGAATTAATTTTTGCAGTAGCCACATTACCTGTTTGTTTCACTTATTTACAAATATAGTTCCTTTCTTAAGGGTGTTTGGTATCCAAGAAAAAAATCATCCAAGTAAATACATTTTAATAGTAAGATATTGCTTTATAACCAACAATTACTGAGTATTTTTGAGCAAAAATTATAAAAGAATTATTACATTGTTTTTACTTCCTCATGAAACTGGTACATAATCTTTTAGCAATATTATCCAAATTTATGTTAATATTATCAATTTTATGAACACTACAACTCAGGTATTAAATGAACATTCTGGGAGAGCCAATTTTACTGTGCTATTAAGAAGTAGCAAAAATTGGTTTCTCCAAATATATGACTTTGGAAGAAGAATTAGTTGAAACACACCTATAAAGTAGAGAATGAAATGAGGGAATTGTAAGATGTTTTTCCTCATGGCAGAAATAAATAAAAATGTCCAAGCTGAGGAGCTTCTTGAAGTATGAGCAGGGTAGTCACTGGGTGGCATAGCTATGGAAATTGTACACAAAATGACTATATTTGGTAATGTTTATATCATTTCTTTTCTCTAGAATATAAAATCCCCGCAGACATGGGTTGTTCCCTGTCTTGTCTGAGCCCTGTCTCCCAGTCTGCACCTCTCTCTCTGAACCCTCAAATCAGCACATTACACCACACACCCACTTGTAAGCTCTACCTGTCACCCAGGAAATCTGCTTTAACCTGGGACAGACCCCCACCTCCCTCCTGGGAGGCCTCCCAATGCCAGAGACAAACGAGATTGGTAAAGGTAAGAAGAATATAATCAACAGAAGCCAATACAATATAGCCCAATCAGAAGACAGCTAGCCTCCTGCAGCATGCCCTGTATAGCCTAACACACATGAAGAGCAAGACTGTGACCCTAAATCCCAACTCATGAAGACCATAGAGGCTTTTAAAGTGAATACAAATAATCCTCTTAAACTAATATGGTAAAATACAAACAGGTAGAAGCCCTTAATGAAGAAATAAATCCCTTAAAGAAATTCAGGAAAATGCAAACAGGTGAAGGAATTGAAGAATCCAAGACTTAAGAAAAATAAAAATAAAAAATAAATAAAAAATAAAAAATGTAAAAAGAAGCAATAAGGAAAACACAAATGGAAGCAATCTTGGAAATGGACAACCTAGAAGAGATAAGAGCAAATACAGACACAATCATCAGTGATAGCACACAAGATTAATCAATAACAAGCATCACTAACAGAAAAGAAAAAGGATGGAAGAGAGAATCTCAGGTGTAAACAATATCATAGAAGAAATTAATACACCAGTCAAAGAAAATGTCAGGTGTAAAATGTTCCTAACTCAAATTTGGGATACAATGAAAAGAAGAAATATAAGAAGATACAATGAAAAGACGAAATGTAAAAATAATAGGAACAGAAGAGGGTGTTTGGGATGCAAATTAATTAATTAACAGAATTTCTTAAGAAGCACCTTAAGAAATGTTCAACATCATTAATCATTAGGGAAATGCAAATTAAATAACCCTGAGATTTCACCTCACACCAGTCAGAATGGCTAAGACTAAAAACTCAGGAAACAACAGGTGTTGTCAAGGATGTGGAGAAAGAGGAACACTCCTCCACTGCTGGTGGGATTGCAAGCTGGTACAACCACTCTAGAAATCAGTCTGGAGGTTCCTCAGAAAACTGGGCATGACACTTCCAGAGGACCCTGTTATACCACTCCTGGGCATATGCCCAGAGGATTCCCCAGCATGCAATAAGGACACATGCGCCACTATGTTCATAGAAGCTTTATTTATAATAGCCAGAAGCTGTAAAGAACCTAGATGTCTCTCAATGGAGGAATGGATACAGAAAATGTGGTGTATTTACACAATGAAATACTACTCAGCAATTAAAAGCAATGAATTCATGAATTTTTTAGGCAAATTGTTGGAACTGAAAAATATCATCCTAAGTGAGGTAACCCAATTACAAAAGAATATACATGGAATACAGTTACTGATAAGTGGATATTAATTAGCCCAGAAGCTCTGAATACTCAAGACACAATTAACATATCAAATGATTTCCAAGAAGGAAGGAAAGGGCCCTGGTTCTATAAAGGCTTGACGCAGCATTGTAGGGGATTACCAGGACAGAGAAATGGGAGGGGAGTGATTGGGGCATGGGCCTAGGGAAGAGGGCTTATGGGACTTATGGGGAGAAGGGAACATGGAAAGGGGAAATCTTTTGGAATGTAAACAAAGAATATAGAAAAGAAAAAAAAAGAGAAAAAGAAGATCAACAGAGTCAAGTAAGTTGGATTTCTAGGACCTCTTAAAGAATGAGCTTACCAGCCATAGAGCATACAAAAGCTGGTCAGAGGCCCTAGGCCTCTGGGGATAGACAAAGGGCTGCCCTATCTGGCCTCGGGGGGAGAATATATGCCTTATCCTTCAGTGGCTTGATGAACCAGGTTGAGGGATGTTGGGGGGAGGAAACTTTTTAAAGAGGATAGAGGGAGGAACCCTGTTAGAGAGGGCTGAGAGGATCTAGAGGAAGTGTAGTGTTTGGGATGTAAATTAATTAATTATGTAAGTAAAATAGAATAATATAAAATTTCAATTCACAAAAATGTCTACTAGCACAAAAACAAACAACCACTTATATACTTTGTTATTCATTAGTTTACAAGCTCAACCCTATGACAGATGTGTTGTGATGACCTTTATTATACTTTATAATTGTCTTTGCATGCTAATTAGAAATCATGAACTCAAATCAAGTTCCATTGATGTTAATGTATTTTATTTGTAAACACAAGAGCAGATATTCTCTCTGTCTTTTTTTTTTCCAAGAAAACCCTGTCTTTATTCATCAGATATACCAGAGGTCACACTGAACTGTACCTTCATAGTCCAGAGTATAGCTTTGTTCACTACAATCACTAATTTTAAAGAGATGAGTTTTAAATACAAGTAAAATCTATTGCCTGTGTTCAGAATATCACTAATTGTATCCTCACATTGTCTACATCAATCTGGGGTGGCAATTCTGTTCCTGAACACAATGGTATAACATAGATTAGAGAAGCTATAGATTATAACATTTTCTTGAATTAAAACCCTTAGTGTCATTAATTCATTATATAGCATTAGCTTGAGAAATACATTATATAATGTATTAAGCCTGAGAAAATCAACCAGATAAATATCTAATGCACAGTGAATCACATGGGAGGGCTCTGTGAACCTTCCTAGGGAGAGGCCATAGTTGGATTGGAATAAGGATTAATAAGGTATGCATAGTGCATAATTCTATAGGTTTGGACTATGAATGTGGCTGAGGAAGGAATAGGAGGGGTGAGTCTCTTTGCAAAGGTACTATAGACATAGATCAGTGCTTAAGGTCAGCAGTTGTTCATCCAGAAGTGTAGGGATCTATACTCATTACCTACCTAATATCTCACAATGATAATCATAGTTGTTCTATGGTATTGAAGGTCATCTTCTGGCCACCTTGAGCACCTAGCATACATACATACATACATATATACATACATACATACACACACACATACACACACACACACATATATATATAAATATAAATATACTTATATTTATATTTACTTGCAGGTAAAACACCCATAACATATAAAATAATAAACTAAAATTTAATGTTTAGAAATTAAAGAAAGTTACTCCAAATTTTTAAAATATAAAGCAGGGTGTTATATGCTACAAGTTTGCATATTTCAGGAAATATTTTGCATCATAGAAAATGCAGAGAGATTGGGCTCAAAATCAAATTAAGGGCCCAGAGTATCTTTTGTATATCTTCAGGACAAAAAAAAATGTGTTTATTTAGAAGATTAAGAGCAGAAAATAGTCAAGAAATTCTTAAATGAAGTCTGGAGAGAAACTATGTCCTTGACAACTAGGTTGAATGACTTGAGGGCTGCAGTTTAGTTCCTAATGACGCACTTTAGCTTCTCATATTAAAATGCAATACAATAAAGGGTTTCTATTAAGAACAATGCAATCTTTTTCAGTTTCCTCTGAGCATGAATTCCTCTGTGATTTTGAACACAGACTTGACTTCTAATTTTCACATATAAATGAACACTAAGATTCTAAATTTTATTCTGCTAACTAGGATTTTTTAAGCTTAAACATAGTTATTAATTCATCCTTCCATTATATATGAATGTAAATGGATGGTTTATTAACAAGCTGGCACATTCTTTACAATGTCTTCTGGCTGGCTTGTGTTGGAGTATTGGACAAGCAAATAGAGCCAAGAATTTTGATTGTTGAGAAAGGGAGCTCGAAGGTATTTACTCATGACTGTCAAGAGAATCATTGGAACAGGTACTGCATCACTGTCAAGGAAGAATGAGTCTGAAGTTACTGAGAAGCCATGGTATTCTTCAACACTGTAGAAATAGAGTAGACACTATAGAATGGCATGGTTTCTCCCGAGAGATCTGTTTGTTGTCAGGATAGCATTCATTTTTATGTAACTAAACACAACAAAGCTATCATGTTTTATTATATTTTAAATCTGGAAACTGTGAACCAGGATTTCCACAACAATCTTGTTTTCTTTTAGAAAATGTCTATATTAGAGTAAAGGTAGAAGAATGTCCAGGATGATAACTTTTCAAAACATAATAAAAAGATATTAAATTTTCCTAAAGAAATCTCCTATCCTATCTTAGCAGTCCTTGACAAGTACTACAGAGAGTCTAATCAGTAAAGTGTTTGCTATGTAAGTAGAAGAGTCCAGGACTCTTTTTAAAAATTAGGTTTATAATCCCCGGGCAAGTTAGGCAAAGAGTCCCTGGGGTTCTCCATCAACATGTGTCACCTACTTCACAAATTTCAGGGCATTAAAAAACCCATGTCCAGTACCAGATGGATGGATCCTGAAGAATGATATCCAAGTGTGACATCTGCCCTCCACATGCAAGTTCACACACACACACACATTTGCAAACACATACACACAGGTGTGAATGTGTACAAGCATACCCCATACAGAAATGCTCATAACATACACACATACACACACATACATACACACACAAATATATACACACATACACACACACAAAGGAAGGAGGGAGGGAGGGAAAGAGAGAGAATCTCATTTAATTCTGTAGTATAATTTGATCTTTAAACAAAACATTGTTTATTAATTTAATTTGTAAAGCCATTGCTTCTCAGAGTCAATCACTGATTCAGTGTTTGCATCCCGTTGTCTTACATCCATCAGTATAAATATCATAAAACTCTTTTTTTTAAAAGTAAGTGTTCATTTAATAATCAGTTTGTACTCACTGTGTTTATTAAAATACATTAAAGAAGAAAAGCAACCTGAGACCAAAAGTAACCATCTGGAATATGATGATCCTAAAATTCTAAATTATAACTATGAAATTTTGGGGTGATAGACAATAAAATGTACATTAATTTAACTCCAAGTTTATAATTCTTTATGATAAGTAGTATATATATATGTATATATATACATATATATATATACATGACTAAATTCTATGTGACATACATTGTTTTTCAATAGAATAAATTTTATTTTTCCGTATAATCCTTAACATAAATATCAAGCTATGAGGAAGCACAATCAATTTCCTATGAAAGTGAAAGTGCCATCACCAATTACCAGACCTCTCAAGAGAAATACAAAACAGTCAAATTCAAAAGCACTGAACAAATAGACCCTAAACTAGGGCCTCAAACACATTTCTTTTTTGCGTCAGATTTTACAATTTAGTGAAGATTTTGTTTTCTTAGACTATTTTGTTTATCTTTACATATTACCCAGGATCACACTGTACAGTTTACCTTTAATGTTTTATTTTTCTCAGTTTTCCTCTTTGCTTTGACCCTTCCTTTCATATATTCAAAGTAATAACACCTCTCATGGCAGCCAAAGCTATTCTTCTTTGTTAATTTATTCCACAAAACTATTCATTTCCTGCATTTAGGTCTATAAATAACTTACCTTTGTGGAATAAGTTGTTATTTTTAAGGTGTTTTATCTAAACTTCCTAAAATTTTGTCATAGAATAAGATGTTTATGAAAGCTGAGGAGGTTTTAGCATGATTACTATTTGGTTATATAAGAAAGATGGCATAGTATTAAAATAGATTCATTTTATATAATAACCTGCAAGTCTTCTAAGTCCTGCAATTATCACCTTTGGTTCATCTCAATAAATATGTCTTGAACCCCTAGAACTTCCAAGAGTCAACATGATTCATATTTGATACAAGAAAGGTCTTCTCGAAACACCTGAGGCAGCAAGTGCCATATTTTACTGGTTTTATGACTCTTATACATATTTGACTTTAAGAATACTGCTGTTCTTTGCTGTGTCAAAATACATTTTCTGGTCTCCATTACCCTGTTGACCTGTTAATATCACTAAGCTCAGAAGCTTGAGGAAAGAAATCTACTATGTTTGGTACAGTCATTTTGTTTATTACTGTTTTAAACTAATAACTGAAAATAATTTTGAAAGTAGAGAAATGACATTTCTTTCATTGTCAATTTCTTCTTGGTTTCCTATGTCACAGTTGAGTTCCTTGTCTCACAGTCACAGAATGAAATAACATAAGAAAAGCAAGAAAGCACAATTTTATTAAGAGTTAGATTAACAGCTTCCTGTAACAAAGAATGATCTCAGAATAATAGTCCACCTTTATTATTGAAGCATAGAATTTTCTAAGTACTGACATAGAGGAATTTGTCTTGTTTGAATGTGAATTAGGCATTACATTGATTTGTCCCTGGTTTGTTAATTTGAAGGTATATGGGGGATTCTCATTAGCTGAAGGATATACAGACTATATAAGCTTTGGTATATAGTGTTGGTATTGCTCCATCTGTCCTCTGAAGGGTCCGTCATTTGAATGTGTGGATAGAAACAGACAATAGCCAGTTCATCAAGAGGAAATATATCCAGTCTTGCTACATTTCTGCTATGCAGTAGGAAGGTGAGGCCTGGAATCCAACCAAAGTAGAAACCTAAAAATGCTGCATAAAGACAATGTGTGAGAGCCAGAGGTAATTTTCAAGTAAGGATAAGTCAGACACTGGCTTATGACTAAATAAATGTTAAGTGTGGAGTTGCCCTAGTATAGAGGAAGGCTAGGTCAGGGAAGTAGGAGTGGATGGGTTAGTGAGCAGGGCTAGGAGGAAGGGTTTTCAGAGGAGAACCATGGACAGGGAATAACATTTGAAATGTAAAGAAAGTGCCTAATAAAATAAGTGTGGAATCGACTTTATTCTTTTGTTTCTTTAGACTTAATCTTCTATGCTTGAGTAAAAGATTGGGCAGAGCCCTAGACTACTTCACTAATAAAAAGGAACTTCCATTTCAAAAGAACCTTTTCCCTGAGACTTGGGAGCATGGGGATAAGACAGGTAAAGAGAACAGAAAATGGAGAGAATTTTGTACTGGGACAGCTTTGCTAATTCAAAAGTGAGTACCACATTTGGCTTTCATTTGAAAAGTTTGAACAGGAATTATGTTCAGTGAACCAATACAGTTGAACATAATTCTATTCACTCTTTAAAACCTGCCAGTGAACACAGTAGTAAGTGGAAAACTTGTATTATTTAAGAAAGAAAAAGTCTATATTTTTATGTACCTCAGAACCATTTGAAAACACCAGATGTTCTGAAATGGTTTTCCCATGTAGACTTTTATTGTTTGTGTTAATCAACAAGCTGAAAACATAGTCTTTTGTTAATCCTTGATACTGAAAACAATTTTGACACTAAATTGGATGTTGAGATACTATGTTTATTATATTTTAACCAATGTATAGTCTTTGAACAAACTATTTTGAGATCCTTAGAGCTTTAAAACTCCATGGTACCTAATCCTGTATATTTATTTATTTATTTATTTATTTATTTATTTATTTATTTACTTTAATATCTATTTACTTACTTAATTATTTACTGATTTATTTATATAAGGACAATATTTTGTTTTCTGCACTGTATCTGTAGATTACCTATCATTCCCTCCTGAGTGTTGAGATTACAGACATTAACCACTCCATCTGGTTCTTTTTAGTCCTCTGAAATCAGTAAAATACATGTATTTCCATTTTTATAACATTATTAATTGACAATTCTGGAATGTTAATCATCCAAATATTTTCACTATCATAGAAAGCTTTATTTTGCACTGAAAATCAGAACAACATAAGAATTTGGGCCTTTAAAATGCATATCATTTTTATTTAATTTTTTATACTTTTCTATTTCTATTTTATATATTATAATTAAAACATTTTCCATTGAATTTCTTCAATTAAAACAATCTCACTTCTGAAAATTCAGGGATTTCTTTTCTACTAATTGCTATTGCACACACATAAGTTATATTTATATAGTCCTAAATATAAGCTGTTCAGTTGAACCTGTTAAGCTTTTTTGTCTATTGATCAATAAGTCTATCTTGACTATTGGTAAAATTAGTTCTGCATTTATTAATAATTTATATTTTCCCAAATCACTTTGGACACTGATATTATTTCTAACTGTATATATATTTTTTAAATTTTCTATAATCTTTGTTTACATTCTAAATGATTTTCCCTTTTCCGGTTCCCACCTTCCCATGAGTCCCACATGCCCTCTTTCCTCTGCCCATTCTCCAATCAACCCCCTCCTTCTTCTCTGTCCTGATAATCCCCTACAATGCTGGATCAAGCCTTTCCAGGACCAGGGACCTTTCCTTCCTTCTTCTTGGGAATTATTTGATATGCGAATTGTGTCTTGGGTATTCAGAGCTTCTGGGCTAATATCCACTTATCAGTGACTGCATTCCATGTGTGTTCTTTTGTGATTGGACTACCTTATGTAGGATGATATTTTCCAGTTTCAACCATTTGCCTAAGAATTTCATTGTTTTTAATTGCTGAGTAGTATTCCATTGGGTAAATATACCACATTTTCTGTATCAAGTCCTCCATTGAGAGACATCTGGGTTCTTTCCAGCCTCTAGCTATTACAAATAAGGCTGTAATGAACATAGTGGAGCATGTGTCCTTATTGCATGCCGAGGAATCCTATGGATATATGCCCAGTAGTGGTACAGCAGGGTCCTCTGGAAGTGTCATGCCCAGATTTCTGAGGAACCTCCAGACTGATTTCCAGAGTGGTTGTACCAACTTGCATTCCCGTTAGCAGTGGAGGAGTGTTCCTCTTTCTCTACATCCTTGCCAACACCTGTTGTCTCCTGATATTTTAATCTTAGCCATTCTGACTGGTATGAGGTGAAATCTCAGAATTGCTTTGATTTGCATTTCCCTAATCACTAATAATGCTGAACAATTCTTAAGGTGCTTCTCAGCCATTTGAAGTTCTTCAGGTGAAAATTCTTTGTTTAGCTCTGTACCCCATTTTTTAATAGGGTTATTTGGCTCTCTGGAGTCTAACTTCTTGAGTTCTCTGTATATATTGGATATTAGCCCTCTGTCAGATGTAGGGTTGGTGAAGATTTTTTCCCAATTTGTTGGTTGCCATTTGGTCCTTTTTATAGTGTCCTTTGCCTTATAGAAACTTTGTAATTTTTATGAGGTCCCATTTGTAAATATTTGATCTTAAAACACAAGCTATTGGTGTTCTGTTTTTAACTTACATTGTCCTTTACTGAAATGTTATATATAAATTATAGAATGTTTCCCTAAAATGTAATAATAAATATAATGATAACAAGAAGAATAATAGAAAATTATATGATGCTTCAAAGTGTGCAATGAAAATAACTACAGGGTAAGATGTAAGTCCTCCAAAAATGACAGAACCAATGTGCATATTAATATATCTATAGTATTGGCAAAAAATTCTATTCAGTACAGCATTTAGCATTGTGTTTATAAAGGAATTAAAATAAAATATACTACACACTGGTATGTTGGTTATGTAAGCAAAAGTTACTTCAAAAACATCAAGTATCAGGAAACCACTCTGACCTTCATTCAGTCTTCGAAAAGTACAATATGAACTTCTGATGGGAAATAAACTCTCCATATACTACAAACAAAATGCTGTTTCTATTTTCTTTTTCTTTTTCAAGGATGAAAATTTGAAACTGAAAGAATTCTGTAGAAGTAAACGCTCTTAAAATGTCAACTTTGCTCTCATAATTGTACTTTCAGCTCAATTAAGCAAACTAGCCCAAACCCCTTTACCTCATAACTTTGCATAGTAAACTATTTAGTCCATAACTAACTCACGCTAACCACTCTAAGGTATTTATTTTCTTATAAAGGACTACATAAAATGTTGCATGTGCTTTTCCTCTATAGACCTGTTTTACATTACTTCCATTCTCAGACCTACACTCATGATTTCCAGAATGGTGTCCAGTCACCACTGAATCACATGGCATAATTACTAAAAGGTTTGTAGAAAATATTTTTATTCTTGACCATTTCTTAACTTAGTTAGCTTGTTAAAAATAATTTTTCAGATATTTCCAAACAAATAAAAAATATTTCATCTCCATGAATTTTAAAGACAATTATTCAAAGCTCCAATATTTCTACTTGTCTGGTAAAGTCAAGTCTTTTTTGGTGACTCATGAAAATACTGGCAGTTAATTCACATTGCACACATAGAATATCAACTGGCTTTGCAGTAATAAACTCAACAAGCTTTCCAAAATCTAGCTTGCCTTATAAAAGAAAGCTTCAGTGATGATATAACATATATGTCTCAATATAATTAATGACATATATAGTTCTTTCTTGTAAATCTTTTTGCATTTAAACTGTCTCTAAATAGCAAGGTAGTAGCCATGATTTTATGTTTGCATCATTTGCATGATGTCAGTATGCACTTTATTTGGGTGAGAGCTAC
Source organism: Apodemus sylvaticus (assembly GCF_947179515.1). NCBI lineage: Eukaryota > Metazoa > Chordata > Mammalia > Rodentia > Muridae > Apodemus > Apodemus sylvaticus. The sequence continues at coordinate 50,320,852 of NC_067489.1, forward strand.
CTGCTTTTTTCAATAAGATTAAATATGAAATCTCTTCCTAAACTCATATTCACCACTACAAAAATGATTTTAGTAGTTATCATAGATCATTATGAGGAAATATTTATAAGTTCTCTCTATTTGGAATTCAATACTTCTGTAAAAACTGATATTTGAGAGATTATAAATCATACAGTCATTTTGTAACAATACCACTTTAGCAGAAAAATAAATTCATATTGATGGTAACATTTCCCATTGAACAATATTATAGTTTTATAATATTATTAAAAAAGTATCTCTTTTAGAAACTATTCTTTATCATACTCGCTAAGAGCTATTTTCTTTAAATACCTTTCCTATGCTTTTAACTGAGGCTAAAATCTATTACTCATTTAATATAAAAGATTTTTCTTCAGCATGTACATGTATATATTTTATAGCTCTGATTAATAAAGTATTTTACCATATGTTAGTTTTTGCTTTCTATTAATGACCAAAAGCTACAAAACCTTACTTTTAACTTGTTTGCAAAATTATACAAATTAAAATTTGTATTTTCATTTCAGTGTGCTGGTAATAATCCAGAGAATGAAATGGAAGATTCAAGGAATGCCATTTTTAACGCTTCCATAATGAAATCAATAGAAACAAACAAACAAAAAAATCCCTCAAGCTGCCTCTTATTTTCATAAGCTAAATAAATCATTTGTTTTTTTATAAAGTATATTTACCAGACATTTAAGAATTTATTTCCATAATCATGATATAGTGACTTGAAAAACAGCCATCAGAAATGCCAGGACATGTGGCTGGAAAGATGGTTTACTGGGTAAGAGGACTGAATGTTCTTCTGAAGGTCATGAGTTCAAATTCCAACAACCACATGGTGGCTCATGACTATCTGCAAAGAGATCTGACACCATCCTTGGTGTGTCTGAAGACAGCTACACTGTATTTAGATATAATAATAAATAAATATTTTTAAAAGAAAATAAAGGAAGGACAGGACAAGGGAAGTGGAAGTGGGTAGGTTGGTGAGCAGGGGGAGGGAGGATGGGATAAGGGGGTTTTGGTAGGAAAGCCAGGTGAAATGTAATTAAAGAATATAACTAATAAAAAATGGAGATTGTAAGTCAGTTGAGGCTTTTAATACAGAAGATTTTCTCTGTGGAAGCCAATGGGCTGACTTCCAAGCACGTTCCTTGTACAAGAGACTGTACAGAGAGAACTTCCCTTAGCATTACTGAGTGTTCAACCATTATTATCATAAAACCTATTAACAGAATGTTGCCTTATAAAAACCCTGTCAACAAGCACCTAGTAAATAAAATACTGAGAATTTGACATCTAGGAAAATGGATTTTGTCACTATGATAGTTAATAGGAATTTATATCTAAATATGCCACATAAAGAAACTAGGAACTTTATTCATCACCAAAAGATAATTGAGAAAAGAGCATTTATTTTACCAGAAGAATGAAGTCAGAAAACTCCAAAAAAAAAAAAAACTTCCTTAAACTGTTCTTCAATTACAGATGTTTTATTGATACTAATTGGAAGGTTATGAGTTCTATGAACAGGAGAGTCACATAATAAACTTACAAGCTTTACCAGAAAGAAAAAGATAATTGCATAAATGTTAGGGTGTAATTTAATGCTGGGGTGAGCAGCAACATCAGAGAGGACTTGTCAGGTATGTGACATCAACATTCTCTACCACAGTCTAGTGGTTTATTTATATAATTGGACAAGGAAATATAGGAAATAATAATTATGATAATGACCATGGAAAGCTTATATATATGATATACTCATTGCTTTTTGGAAAGATATTGACAAGAACAAAGAAAAATTGAAGAAAGCAGTAATTTAAATGCAAATTACCAGGCACCTGACTTAAGGATGGAGATACATAATTAAATAGGGAAGAATACGATAATAAATTAACTTGGACCAAGTACTAAGTAATTGTTGAAACACAAATTTATTGCAAATATTCCAAAGAGACCAATGGAGGGGAAAATGGGGTCCCTGAGGAATAGTGTAGGGAGGAAAATAACACAAATATGATATATAAGTAAAAAGAGGGCTCCTAAGAGGAGGAATTAAGTTGGGAGCACTAGGAGATGTAGTTGTTGGGGTAGATCAACTAAACTGGGTGTGAGCAGAAGCAGATCCATAAGGAAACCTACTTAAACTTTTGGTCTTTTCTCATGTAGTTAAGCTTCATTTATACATCTGAGAAATATTTGAGCCCCTTGTTTTAATTGGCTGATTCAATTCAGTCATTCATCTTTTATTTAGTTTAATTATTTGGGGGTTTTAATTTGGTTTTAAATTAAAACCTAGGCTAAAAATTTCTACAAGATAAAGATTGTTAGACTGAATCATAAGCCATAAAACAAAACAAAACAAAACAAAAAACTTTTATATAATATATTGCTTAAAAAGTGTTGAGAAGTAGAAAAAGATACGTCATGTATTACAGTTTTTAAAATGTGACATAACTCTGCTATTATAAATGGTAAACAAAATTTGTTGCAAATATTAATTGAAGTAGAGGGATTCACAATGATAAGAATTATAACTCAATAATAAGATACACTGAATCCTCGTAAGACAAGATAATAAATGTATATACAACTTAGAATATTGCATGTTTGTATACAAATAATGAATTAAAATGAGTCACACTTACATTTTTAATTTATTTTTATTCATGTATATTTATGTACTTATTCATTTGTATGTATACCACATGCCAGAAGAGGGAGTCAGATGCCCCAAAACCTGAGTTTTGAGTTTTGGTTGTGAGCTTCAGACAGGAGTGCTGACAGTCAATATTCGAGTCTCTATATCAGTAGCAAGTGATCCTTGGAGCAGAGCCTTTTCTCTGCCACATTAAGTCACCTTACATGTATGTAATTCCATTGTTAACTACCTTGAGTGTAGCATTATTTTTTGATTGTTCTTTTTCTTTATATTTTACTTGCGATTCTTCAAGTGACTATTATCTGTATGAGACAAAATAAGACAAATTCTCGGGCTTCCTCGGTACCTGTCTCTGCTCACTGTTGCCCTGTGCAAAGTTCATAGGGTCCCCTTCTATGCAGCACCCCATTCCTCTAGCATCCTGGGAGTAAAGATATAGGATGAAGTTCAAAAACAGCAGTTTTTCTAGCCCAGTTATCTCCTAAATAATTGGGATCTATACCTATCGATCTATCCATCACCCTTTAAGCACAATAACTGAGCAGATATTCCTAGCCCTCTATACCATTCTAGCTATTTCCAAGTCACATCCCCCCAGTTCCTTGCGTTTAGGTCTCTCCTGCGGTATCTCTGCTCCAGCTGTCTGTTCTTACGGAGAACTTTTTTTGCTGACTCTTCCTCGTGGATACCTCAGGGCAACAGTCTTCTACTTGCCTCATGGCCCTTCATCTCCTGTACCCGCATCTGCCTCACAGGGAATTCTCTCTTATTTCTCTTCTCCCCAGATCCCTGGCTGGAATGGAAGTCAGCTTGTCTATCTCTTCTACCCAGTCATTGGCTGTTCAGCCTTTTATTAACAAATCAGAGAAAATTGCGGAGCATTCTTTATACCACATTGATAAAGGAGATTCATCTTCATGGCCATGCCGGTGTTCAGAATGTAAGGAGATCTAATGGCTCAGAAATCAGCATCTAAATATACTGTGCACAAGACCCTCTTCCAAGAGAGGGCTGCTAAAGTTTGGAAATCCAGGTGCATATTGTCCAGTTGAGAATTAGGTCCATTTCCTGTTAAGGGCCAAGTTGCTCTACACTTCTTTGATTCCATAACTCTTGGTAAAGAACTTCTGGATGTGTTTTGTACTGTTTCCTAAGAAAGTTCTCATCTAACCCTAAATAACTTTGCCAGAATGTTTCTTTAAGCTTTCACAAGCTTGAAGAACTCTTCTCACTTAGAACTCCAATAGTCTTTTTGAGCTCACTTTGTAAATCTCCTTAAAACATGTTGATGTTTTCTGAAGTCTGAGGGAGGTAGATTGTTTTGAGCTAGAGGTCAATCTGCAATAAAAGACCCACAGAGTACTCCCAGACTGCTTCTCATTAGTTGAGGACATTTGTTAAGTTCTAGTTTGATAAGCTTTTTTTTTTAGCCAGACAGGTTTTAATCTTTGTAGAGGAAAAAAGGCCATCTTAATTTGAAATTTTCTACAAATATAAATAAATAAGACCTTGTTTTACACTTTAAAGGTTTTTAGAACTCTTCGTACTTTCTTTTGGCTCAGTGACAAGAAACTGCAAAAAATTCTCCATTTTGATATTGGCTTTCAGCCTGTGGGTTGTGACCCCTTTTTGGTCACATATATCCTGCCTATCAAATATTTACATTATGATAAAAACAGTTGAAAAATTATAATTATGAGGTAACTATAAAATAATTTTGTGGTTGGGGGTCACCACCACATGAGAAAATTACTTAACGATCACAGCATTAGGAACGTCGAGAACACTATCTACTCATAGTACATTATAAAAAGTAAAAGTTCTTATTATTCATCTTACTCATACTGCCCAGCTCCTGGGTGCTGGTGGGGCCCTGGCAGACCTCCTGGGCATATACTCAGAGGATTCTCCAGGATGTAATAAGGACAGATGCTCCAATATCTTCAAAGCAGCCCTATTTATAATAGCCAGAAGCTGGAAAGAACCCAGATGTCCTCCAACAGAGGAATGGATACAGAAAATGTGGTAAATTTACACAATGGAATACAACTCAGCTATTAAAAACAATGAGCAAATGGGCAGAACTGGAAAATATCACTCTAAGTGAGGTAACCCAATCACAAAAGAATTCACATAGTATGCACTGACTGATAAGTGATTAGTCCAGAAGCTCAGAATATCCAAGACACAATTCACATATAAAATGATGCCCAAGAAGAAGGAAGAACAAAGTAGAGATATTCTGCTCCTTCTTAGAAGGAAGACCAAATACCCACAGAAGGAGATAAAGAGTCAAAGTGTAGAGGAGAGTCTGAGGGAAAGACCATCCAGAGACTATCCTACCTGGTGATCCATTCCATATACAGTTGCAAAACCCAGACACTATTATCAATGCCCACAAGTACTTGCTGACTGGAGCCAGATATAGCTGTCACATGGGAGGCTAGTGCATGACAAATATAGAGGGAGACACTCACAGCAAGCTATTGAACTGAGCACAGGGTCCCTAATGGGGGAGCTAGATAAAGGACTCAAGGAGCTGAAGGGGTCTACAGCACCATAGGAGAAACAATGGTATGAGTCACCCAGTACTCCCAGAGCTCACAGGGGAAAAATAAAACATCAACCAAATAGTATACATGGTTTTACCCATGGCTTCAGACATATAGGCAGCAGAGGATGGCCTTGTTGGACATCAAAGGGAGGAGAGGCCCTTGGTCCTGGAAAGGCTTGATGCTGCAGTGTAGGAGAATACACAGGGAATTGGGAGAGGGTTTATTGGGGGGACAAGGGGGGAGATGGCTTATGGCATTTTGGGGGTGAACATGGAAAGGGGAAATCATTTGAAATATAAGTGAAGAATATATCTAATAATAATAATAATAATAAAGAAAAAATTCATCTTACTGTTAGTGAATAAAGGCACTTAAGCTAGGTTCTATATTCTAAGACTCCACTAATGAAGTATATTCCAGCATTTCTTTTTTTTTTATTCGATATAATTTATTTACATTTCAAATGATTTCCCCTTTTCTAGCCCCCCCCACTCCCCGAAAGTCCCGTAAGCCCCCTTCTCTTCCCCTGTCCTCCCTCCCACCCCTTCCCAGTTCCCCGTTCTGGTTTTGCCAAATACTGTTTCACTGAGTCTTTCCAGAACCAGGGACCACTCCTGCTTTCTTCTTGTATCTCATTTGATGTGTGGATTATGTTTTGGGTATTCCAGTTTTCTAGGTTAATAACCACTTATTAGTGAGTGCATACCATGATTCACCTTTTGAGTCTGGGTTACCTCACTTAGTATGATGTTCTCTAGCTCCATCCATTTGCCTAAGAATTTCATGAATTCATTGTTTCTAATGGCTGAATAGTACTCCATTGTGTAGATATACCACATTTTTTGTATCCACTCTTCTGTTGAGGGATACCTGGGTTCTTTCCAGCATCTGGCAATTATAAATAGGGCTGCTATGAACATAGTAGAGCATGTATCCTTATTACATGGTGGGGAATCCTCTGGGTATATGCCCAGGAGTGGTATAGCAGGATCTTCTGGAAGTGAGGTGCCCAGTTTTCGGAGGAACCGCCAGACTGCTTTCCAGAGTGGTTGTACCAATTTGCAACCCCACCAGCAGTGGAGGAGTGTTCCTCTTTCTCCGCACCCTCTCCAACACCTGCTGTCTCCTGAATTTTTAATCTTAGCCATTCTGACTGGTGTAAGATGAAATCTTAGGGTTGTTTTGATTTGCATTTCCCTAATGACTAATGAAGTTGAGCATTTTTTAAGATGCTTCTCCGCCATTCGAAGTTCTTCAGGTGAGAATTCTTTGTTTAACTCTGTACCCCCATTTTTTAATAGGGTTGTTTGATTTTCTGGAGTCTAACTTCTTGAGTTCTTTATATATATTGGATATTAGCCCTCTATCTGATGTAGGATTGGTGAAGATCTTTTCCCAATTTGTTGGTTGCCGATCTGTCCTCTTGATGGTGTCCTTTGCCTTACAGAAACTCTGTAACCTTATGAGGTCCCATTTGTCAATTCTTGCTCTTAGAGCATACGCTATTGGTGTTCTGTTCAGAAACTTTCTCCCTGTACCGATGTCCTCAAGGGTCTTCCCCAGTTTCTTTTCTATTAGCTTCAGAGTGTCTGGCTTTATGTGGAGGTCCTTGATCCATTTGGATTTGAGCTTAGTACAAGGAGACAAGGATGGATCAATTCGCATTCTTCTGCATGCTGACCTCCAGTTGAACCAGCACCATTTGTTGAAAAGGCTATCTTTTTTCCATTGGATGTTTTCAGCCTCTTTGTCGAGGATCAAGTGGCCATAGGTGTGTGGGTTCATTTCTGGATCTTCAATCCTGTTCCATTGATCCTCCTGCCTGTCACTGTACCAATACCATGCAGTTTTTAACACTATTGCTCTGTAGTATTGCTTGAGGTCAGGGATACTGATTCCCCCAGATTTTCTTTTGTTGCTGAGAATAGTTTTAGCTATCCTGGGTTTTTTGTTGTTCCAGATGAATTTGATAATTGCTCTTTCTAACTCTGTGAAGAATTGAGTTGGGATTTTGATGGGTATTGCATTGAATCTGTATAGTGCTTTAGGCAAAATGGCCATTTTAACTATATTGATTCTACCGATCCATGAGCATGGGAGGTTTTCCCATTTTTTTGAGGTCTTCTTCCATTTCCTATATGATCCCTCTTCCATGGTTAATTGTGTGTCTTTGTTAGTCTTCACAAATAACTTTCACATTATTTGGTTTGTCCAAGGATATCTATGTGTCACCAATTGTAACTCAATGCCACAAGTCTGTGATGTTTATTCTATTTCAGTATCTGCTTTGGATGTCTAAGTTGTGAGTGTTTAGATATTTCTAGTAAAGAATATGTGGACTATAGTGGTTTAGATCATTAAATCTTTCATTTTCTCACAATGCCAGGTTGTTAACTTACCCTGAGTTCTTATAGGTGGTAGATTTGTTTTTACAAGGAATAATCAATGGATTTGTCTAAGATGATCAGTTAAAAGGAGGCCAAGACTCAGCTGAACATATGACTTTTTCAAAGTGTTTTCTTAGACAGCAAAGTTATCCACACAGAATGCTCTTCATCTGAGTTCAAGCTTTAGTAATGCAAAAACAAAAGGCAAAAGTAAACTCTCTGTGTAGAATACAGCTTGCACTACATTATTTCAATCAGAAAACTCACATATTCAAGAAATGGGAAGACAGAGCAGTTACTAAAGGAATGAGGAAAATCCCATCTCAAGGGACTAAAGAGTTATCTCACTTAGGATGATATTTTCCCGTTCCACCGATTTGCCTAAGAATTTCATGAATTCATTGTTTTTAATAGTTGAGTAGTATTCCATTGTGTAAATATAGGACATTTTCTGTATCCATTCTTCTGTTGAGGGGCATCTGGGTTCTTTCTAGCTTCTGGCAATTATAAATAGGGCTGCTATGAACTTAGTGGAGCATATCATCCTAAGTGAGGTAACCTAATCACAAAAGAACACACAAGGTAGGCACTCATTAATAAGTGGATATTAACCCAGAAGCTCAGAATACCCAAAACACAATTCACATAACAAATGATGCTCAAGAAGAAGGAAGGAGAGGCTCCTAGTCCTGGAAAGGTTCTATTCAGCTGTGTAGGGGAATACCAGAACAGGGAAGTAGGAGGGGCTTGAGTGGGGAACAGGGGAGGGAAGAGGGCTTATGGGACTTTTTGGGAAGGGGGAACCAGGATAGGGGAAAACATTTGAAATGTAAATAAAGGATATATCTTTAAAAACGGACTAACTTTAAAAAGGGGGGCTAAAGAAAAGAGTGAGAGGAGCCTTTGCTGTCACTGATTTACATTCAAAACAAGCATTGGGAAGCTATATGGAACTAATAGGGAATCGTTTTAAGTTGATGAAAATAACTGGAAAAATTCACATGAAAAATGGACAGATGCTGAATCGTGGTACTTAGAATTTTAGAAAAGATTGAAAGCTTGAATGTTAAAAATATGTTAGAAGAAAATTGACAGTTAATTGACATGATCATGGGAGAGTATGACAGATTTTGACTGAAAATATTTTGATGTTCGTGACAACAGAGTTCATTTAAGTTTAAATAGAAGGAAGGTTTTAATTGAAGATTCTAAATTTAATTCATGTCCTGGACCTTTGAAAAGGGTCTTAGTAAGATGAGCAACAGCTCTTCTGCCCTGACAGCACTCCTCAGGGGACCTAGAGATGAATCTGTATGTAACACACAAGTGTGCAAAGAACACAGGAATGTAGGCAAATAAGGAGAACAAAAAATTATATTTACAGTGAATTATGAGAAGGAGTATAGATGTTCATAAATTCTAGGAACTAGGACACAGACATCTTTGGATCCTGGTAATATTATATGGCAAAAATATGTTAAACATTTGAACAATTTTAAATTGCTAGTCATGTACAAAAATAATTTTAATGGCACATTCAATTCAGTGGACCAGAGAACTGTTATTCATTCCATGTTAAGGAAATAATAATAAATAAACAGTTTTAAAATACTCGGATTAGGGAAGTGATTGAGTGGTCAAAGCACTTGCTGTTCAATCCCGAGGATCTGAGTTCAAATTTCCAGAAACCACTTAATAAGCATTTATACACACGGTTTAAACTTGCCAAGAAATGGAGGTCAAAGGACGATCACCAGTAGCCTGCATGCCCTATATGCTGGGTGCCTTGTAGCCATGAAGAGATGGGCTATCTCAGACAAGTCACGAGGAAATGCTGGCATCCAAGGCTGTCCTCCTACCTGTACACACATGTCATGGTGTTTGCATTCTTTCACTTTCTCAAAAAAACATACAAGTATACACACATATGACCTACATACATATACACATACATGCATTAACATATACACAGCAAAAATATCACTAGAAAATTATTTAACATAGAGAACCGTCAAAGTGAAATATATCTACACTTTTTATTTAAAAGATGCATAATTGTGTGTGTGTGTGTGTGTGTGTGTGTGTGTGTGTGTGTGATAAATTCCATGAACTCTAGAATTGGTAAAAATCTTTCATTCAGAGTGTAATGAATTCCTGCAATGTTTTTAGTTTCTACTTAGCCGAATTCTTCAATTCAGTGCCCATGATACTTTCTTCCTTCTCATCACCTCTATCATTTCCTTCTCAAGCATCATCTCATTTTTATCAATATTAGGAAGGAGACAATGAACATTTTGGTATGGAGATGTCTAGATTAGTCTCTTTCAGAAAATATATTCTAGTTTCAGGATCTTATTTCTTAGTTTTCACATTCAATAATGAATAACAATCAGGTAATGTTAAGAGAAATGTCTAAACTCAGTATTCTGGTTTTATAAAATACACATCTTCACCTGGGCTATTCTGTGGGAAAGAATGAGCTTAATCCTATAGAAACTTGATTCACCATGGAAAGGGGATGTTAGATAAATAAAATAATTTAAAAAGAAAGTACTCATTTCCAAGTTTATGTTTATGTGTGTATATACGCATGCCTGTGTGTGAATGCACTTATTTGTGGAGGTGCCCTCAGAGGCCAAGGAGTTTCAAATCCCATGGAGTTGTAGTACAAGTAAATATAAACCATCCCATGTTGATACTGAGAAACAAACTACAGACCTCTGTATCAGCATTCTTAATTGCTGAGTCATCTTTTCAGTCTCCTCTCTCTCTCTCATATATATATATATATATATATATATATATATATATATATATATATATATATATATATATATATTTGGTTTGGTTTTTCAAGACAGGATTTTTCTGTGTAGCTCTGGCTGTCCTGAAACTCACTCTGTAGAACAGGCTGGCCTCAATCTCAGAAATACGCCTGCCTCTACCGACCAAGTGTTGGGATTAAAGGCGTGTGCCACCACTGTGTGGCCCATAATATATATTCTTAATAGTAAAAAATTAACTACAAGTGTGAGATGCATGTCTATTTTACACAAATACTTACATATCTATTCAAAAATTTGGCTGCCTTTAAAATAATTTTCTATGAATACTTAATAAAGTGTATATAAACCAACTCTGACTTTCTTCTGTAATTCCTACTAAAATTTTTCCCAAAATGCAAACATATAAATGATGAGAGTTGAAGTGATAAATTTTTTAAATCCTATGTTTTTGTCAAACCATATAAAATGGTTTTTTAAGAAATCCAGCCAGAATTAGTGGACTTGAAGTAAAATAGACATAAGCTAACCCATGATAGAAGTTTTAACACTGAACAAGGCCAGAGAGTCAATTCAGACATTTTATGCATTAAAAGATTACCATGGTTGTATGCTCAGAGATCTATTAATTTCAGTTTCTCTAACCTGGTACTTCTCAGTTCTTTTAATAAAGGGTCAGTGTGTTCTGTAGGAGATATTGATAATATTATATCTCTGTAGTAACTTAATTAAAACAAAAACTCCATGACTGTTCATCTCTACCTAAACAAATCTACCCGTTAATTGAATTGAGATCACAAGGTGTTCATTCAGGCAACTTGTTTCTCTGTTGATTCCTTGCTAGCTAGGTAGCACACTTTATGTAGAATCAAACTATCAAGCCCTTAAGGGGCTTTGAGTAATTAATTTGGGGACATGTAATGAATGTAAACCAAGTCCCAGGATATTCCAATGCCAAACAGTTTCTATTGTATTTAGTCATTGAATTTTTTCTTATCTATATTTCTGCTATCTTTTATATTATCAAACTCTGAGAACTTTAATAAAATAATTTCACTCTAGAAGTCCTTCACTTATAGAATCATTAATTATAGTACTATGTATAATAGGAATAACAGTAATTCCAATGCTAATATCTGATAGCTCTGAACTCATATTCAATATAATATAACTCTATTATAAAATATTTTTTAGCAACAATGATACATATGATTCATCAAAATCCCATGAGCCTTCCTATGTCTTCCAACATTAAACTCTTTATGATGTGGCCCTGTGACTGTCTTTTTGAGTAGAAAGTACTACTGTGTCGAAGTTCTGTTATAGAGCAGCTGTGCCACATTGTGCCTTGGTCATCCCTATTTGCTCTTGCTGAATGGGCAATTGAAGCTATCTAGAAATAGACCTTGTGATGTCCAGAAAGTTTTATAAGACAGAGTTTCATTTCCTGAGGTAACAGGAGATAGAGGGCATTCCCTTTTTGCATTTCAGATTTATGTGATTGAGAAAATCACATAAATTTATGTGTTGTTTTTCTGCCAAACCATTGTAATGAGAGCTTGGATGCATGGGTAGCCTAACTTTGCCAGATATATATAGTGGATCTACAACCCCATCAAAACCACAAAGGGTTAGACACTGTATTTCTTTACCTACATGTGAAGAATTAAAATAAATTTGCTTAATAAAAAATTAGGGGTGTTCACTAAAATGGTAGGGATATTATATCAACAAATAAAATGCATGTGAAAGAAGATAAAACCTAGTAGTTATTTAACATACAAAAATAGAAAAATTAAAGAGCTGTGAATGACTTCTTAAAATAAGTAAAAGACAATCTGAGCTCAATCATCTTAGCATATGATTCTTCTAAACTGTCTAACCCAAAATTGACTTGAATCATTCAGATCAGGAAGTGGCGGTGAATATTTTCCATTAGGAAACTCTCATTAGAAAACTACAGTATCAATGTTCTTCAGAATCAGCACAAATGAACACAGGGTGGGAAGGAGTTCAATGGGTACTCTTTTTTTAATATTTTTATTTTCTATATTCTTTGTCTACATTCCAAATGATTTCCCCTTTCCCACATCCCCCCTCCCCATATGATAGACTTATTGTCAAAGGCACTGTGTGAACTCTTCTTAATTGTGATTTATTTCAGCAAGCAAAGGAGATTATACACAAAATACTAAAGAAAATGGCATTAATAAAGTTAAAGAAATAAGATTAAGATTTTAAAAGATCTCAGAATTTACATTTTTCATTGTTTTAAGGACAATAAAAGTGTTATGAGCCATTCCCTCCAGGATTTAATCATAGCAAGGAGAGACTTTTCCTGAGGTTCAAATGAGTGATTCAGAAAATTGCTCCTGGCCTTCTCACATGATGTATGAGGCAAGAGCAGTTCTCTTGTTTCAACTCTATAAACACAGAAAAAGTTGAGAGAGTGGCAGCAAATGTACAAAATCAATCTACAAGGACAGCACTGCCAAGCCATAGGAAATATCGGTGACATCATCATGAATCTGCTATGACAGAAGGCTCATCTCCTAAAGACACAGCTGCCATTGAATAAGTATAGGTATTTTTGTGATCTTGCATTGACTGTCTCCTCTGTGTGCCTTGACTTAAAGGACTGACAACTGAATATAAGCACAAGGCCATGACACCCAATACACAGAATATTACAATAGAATACTACTCAGCTATTAGAAACAATGAATTCATGAAATTCTTAGAAAAATGGATGGAATTAGAAAATATCATCCTGAGTGAGGTAACCCAATCACAAAAGAACACACATGGTATGTTCTCACTGATAAGTGAACATTATCCCAGAAGCTCAGAATGCCCAAGATACAATTCACAGACCAAATGAAACTCAAGAAGGAAGAGCGAAGTATAGATACTTTGGTCCTTCTTAGAAGAGGGAACAAAAAACTCATGGGAGCAAATACAGAGACAAAGTGTAGAGCAGAAAAAAAAGGACCCTACAGAAACTACCCCACTTAATGACCCATCCCATATATAGTTACAAAACCCAGACACTATTATTGATGCCCACAAGGACTTGTTGACCAGAGCCGGATATAGCTGTCTCCTGGGAGGCTCTGCTAGTGCATAACAAATATTGAAGGGGAAACTCTCAGCCAGCCATTGAACTGAGCACAGGGTCCCCAATAAGGGTGCTAGAGAAAGGATCCAAGGAGCTGAAGGGGTTTGCAGCTCCACAGGATGAATAACAATATGAGTCACCCAGTACTCCCAGAGCTCCTAGAGACAAAACCATCAACCAGAGAGTGCCTATGGTGTTACCCATTGCTCCAGACACATAGGCAGCAAAGGATGGCATTGTTGGACATCAGAGGGAGGAGAGACCCTTGGTCCTGGAAAGGCTTGATGCTGCAGTGTGTGGGAATGCTGGGACAGGGAAGCAGGAGAGGGTTGATTGAAGAACAAGGGTAGGGGAGAGGAATTATGAGACTTTCGATGGGGAACAGGAAAGGGGACATTTGAAATGTAAATGAAGAATATATCTTATTTTTAAAAAAGGGGGAAAAAAGCACTTTTATCACAAATACCTGAAAGGGGTGAGGATACAATGATCCAGTTAGATGTAAACTTAATTGTCCATTACAGTAGCTGTCTCTGACCATAAATTGAATAGAGGTATTCTAAGACAGACTAACAAAATGTATAAATAATGTTGTGTTTTGAAACATAGCACTCTGTGCATCTGGAGTTGCTCAGAGATTTGCCATGAGCATCAATAAATATTAATAAGAAGATGCTTTTATTGAGACACTGACTTCAGGCACCGGGCATCAGGCCTGCACTTCAGAGTGCTTCCAAGATGGAGCTCTTTGCCATATTAGCCCAGTCCTTATAAAGGTAAAATATTACAATTTTGGGTCTCACAACTGTCTTTTTGAGCAGAGTACTCGAGGTTGATTACAGAAGCATAAGTAGCAGTTAGTGTTATGGCCTACCATCTTGCAAGAACAATAAATTTGACAGGATCAATATAGTTTTCAATATCTTGGAAAAATGAAAGTTAGATGCTAGGGTATAACTTTCACAAGTTAAAAGTTTACATATTAGAGGCATTATTTTCACACACACACACACACACACACACATATATATATATATATATATATACATATCACGATAATTAAAGCCATTAAAGACTTGAATGTAATATTAACCATCACAACACTAAAACTAAATAAGTAACTGGTATACAGCAAGTTGTAAAGGTCAGTCCGTAGACATTTTATACTACAAGATCAGAAATTCAGGGATGTTTGTTAGACTTACACTATTATACTTTCAAATTAAAATATATGCAGGCAAAAATGATGCTTCTCTCCTAGTAAATCAGACCCTGAAACCTTTATTAATGGATTTTTTTAAATTTTTGAATTAGAATTTCATTTGGCTATGCTATTCATTTTTAATATTTTTATCGTGAAAATTACCTTTGCATTTCCTTTAGTCTGTTGTTGCTCACTTCTGAGTTTTGGTTTGGCTTCCTGAATTTTTCATGTTGTGTTCATGTTGTGACACATTTTTTTTATTTTTAAAATTTTGTTTCTATGATAAATTCCACTATAATATCTTTAATTACTTTTTAGTTTCATTCAACTCATTATGTTTCAGTGTCTTCACTGATATTTTCATATCCCTTGTAAAAGACATTCATGATTTCTACCTTGAAATCCTTTTGCTTCAACTAAACTTGTTTTCTTAAGGCAGGTTACAATAGGATTATTCTGAAGGAGGCTTTTGGCATAAATGTTCTTTGTTTTTTAATAATATATGTTATCTAGAGCTATGATATTTGTACATGTAGATATCTAGTCCCAAATTTGATGGTGGATATAAAGTTATTTGATGTTTCTACCTTAATCTGACAGATTGTTGACCAGAAGAAGAATGCTTTATTTTCATTCTTAGGACCATTTTGGGGTTTAGAATTCAGATTCTAATTGTACTGAGATATGGAGTTCCAGTTGATGTTCTGGATTCTAAACAGCCCTGGTCTGTGCAGTGGGTGGGATGGGCAATAGGCTAGTAGGTGAGGAAAATGAACTGATTCTGGAGGTCTCTGAAGCAGTAAATGTGCTCTGGCTCCACACAGAGTGGCAGAGTCAGAACTTAGATTAGCCTGGACACAGATGCTATGATGTCCACAATCAATCAAAGTATACTTGGAAGAGAGCCACAGCACGCATCTGTGTCCAGTGTAGTATCCTCTAGAGAAAACAGAGATTGAGGATAAGAAGCATGCACTGGTAGCTACTGAATTCCTGGCCAAGTGTTACAAATGTGGCATAACTTGTATACAAGAGTTCTTCTTTTCAGGGACAAGGCAAGATGGCGGGTTAAAAGGAATAAGATGATTTTTAATTTCGTAAAATGAAAATTACATTTGACATATTGAGAATGTTGCCAAAGGATAAGTGTAGATGGCATCCTGTAATAAGGTAAAGACAAGAGACAATGCATACATACCTATATGCATGCATATAGGCACATACATACATACATACATTCACACATAATTTTAAGTAGATTCTAAGCTTAAAATCAAACTACTTACATTATCATTTTTCAATATATTCAGTGTTTAAAAGGATGTTATTATACACTTATAAAGTGATTTTAAATATATGCTTTTGCAGTATAACAAGTATTGAAATTATTTGAAGTGATATGACTACAGCTTGTTTAACTATTTTAGAAAACTTTGTAATTCTCCCTCCAATATAAGATGGGCTTTTCGATGTAATGCATTTTTAATAACAGAGCAGCGCATTCATGGATGGCCTATCTCTTTATGCATAAAAGAAGATGGCAATCGTTATATGCCATTAATTTAAGTATTTATCAATGCAATGAAATAAAAAGTCCCTAAAGCATTACTTATTTACCCTTAACAATGTTAAGATAAGTGTCATACACGTCTATAATAAATTTCTATGCAACAATATTGTTGATAATAAAAGTTACTCATGCAAAGCATATAACCTCTGAAAAGACATTTTAAATTCCATGTATTTGTGGTAATTTGCCAAGCTTTATGCTTTTCTGGTTTTGTATCATCTGAAGTTTAAATTATAAAACTTTTAAAACAATAATTCTTGTTAATTCTGTATTGTGGAAATTGGCCTCTATTATTACTTTCAAGTAAGCTTAGACCATTGCAGTAGTCTACGACTCAGATTGACGTTCCTGGCATATGATTGGCTACCAAGAGTGACTAATATTTAATTTAATATTTTGCTTAGTTATCTCATTAGACTATTCCTTCCTTAAAGATGGAAACTAATTCTTGTGACTCAAATCCGAATGGAGAATGGGAAAAATTTGATTTTTGGAATGTTAGGATGCTTATCATCACCTTCTGAGAAGAGAAAATTGCATAGAGGGGTTTTATTATAGGTGGCCAAACATTCTGCTGAAAACTACATGGATAGTGCTTTTGGGATTTGGCCCTCCTGTTGTTGGGATTGTTAAGAATGCCTTTGACCTGTCCATGGTCCTATAATTGATCACTTATTCATAGTCCTATAAATGTTCATAAGCCCAATAAACTCACTTATTCTGTAAGCCAGAAATGGATGGAATTATGGCTTCACTCTCTTCATTGCACACTGTCTTGGGCAGACAGAATTTTGTGCACCTCTCTTCAAGAACAGTCACACATTGCATGATCTTATGTGTCACAGACTGTTCTCAGTCTCAGTCTGGAAGTGAGAATGTCTTTGTCCTCTTCAGCCGCTGGCCTCTGCAGCCAGAGTAGGTAGTTTAGGAGAATACCACAAGATCAAATTTTCATGATGATTTAAATTATGTTATATACAGCTGAATTACATGAAGACCTAAAGTAGATGAAATCATTAAGACACCTAATAAATTTCTTCATAAATACCTGTCACAGACATTAATTTTTGCATAAATGATGTACCAGTGACAAGTGAAGAGCAAAACGGTAGCACTAAGAAAATGTTCTTATTACAGAATTTGATGGTGAAGTTTACTAAAGCTTCCTCAAAAACTGGAAAATTTGAAATGGTGAAGCTCATAAATTTCACTTATCCTGACACTATGCCACCTCTCAGTTCAAAAGGGGAAGAAATGATTAAACACTTAAAACCTAAGGTATAAAGCTCAATTGAGTACTTAACTTTATATTGCTCCAGAAAATGCAAGAATTTTATAGCTTAAGAGCAAGCTGGTGAAAGAGAAATCATAAATTAATTTTTCTTTAGTGTGGATGTGGAAAAATGAAAGCACCGAGTGGCCATAAAATGTTCTATTGGTTTTCATGCTTTTCAATGAGATAAAGATTTTTTTTTTTTTTAAAAAAAAAAAGTGTTCATGATGAATGAATTGAAATGTGAGCTTCATTTAGCTGATTGAGGAAGAAACTGACTTTTTGAACATTAAGACAGTGGCTAGGCCAAGCAATAAAGCTTTTGAAATAAATATAACTCAGGAAGACCATTTAATTTGTATTAATACATTAATGTAGCTTATATTTGACTGCATTTATATACTGCTTATATTGACAAGAGTACACCGTGAAGATCCTCTTGTGGATTTTGTGAAAGCTAGGAGGATTACAAGTACCTTATAAAATATAAGTGTGACTTTCCTCATCTGGAAATATTCAGATTCCATGTACATTCAATAATTGTGATTTTTTTCACATTTTCTAGATGGAATATAGTCTCAGTTTTCCAAATATATTCTTAATTTTAACTTCTCTTTGTAGGCTTTTAAGGTTGTAAAAGCCTGCAAGTTTCCCCATATATAAAGCTTTTCCCTTTTTATAAGTCAATGTGAAATTTCATTATCACCTTTGCAGAACTTTTCTCCATTTCAATTAAGGTAATTACAAGCAGGTAAAAAAGAATAGATTGTGGCTATTGTGAAGGAGGACATTTCCCTAATTTCTTTCTCAGCCTGCTTATCCTTTGAGTATAGGAAGGCCACTGATTTGCTTGCGTTGATTTTATAACCTGCCACTTTGCTGAAGTTGTTTATCAGCTGTAGGAGTTCTCTGGTGGAGTTTTTGGGGTCACTTAGGTAGACTATCATGTCATCTACAAATAATGATACTTTGACTTCTTCCTTTCCAATTTGTATCCCTTTGACCTCCTTATGTTGTCGAATTGCCCGAGCTAGTACCTCAAGTACAATATTGAAAAGATAAGGAGAAAGGGGGCAGCCCTGTCTAGTCCCTGATTTTAGTGGAATTGCTTCAAGTTTCTCTCCATTTAGTTTGATGCTGGCTACCGGATTGCTGTATATTGCTTTTACTATGTTTAGGTATGGGCCTTGAATTCCTGTTCTTTTCAAAACTTTAAGCATGAAAGGATGCTGAATTTTGTCAAATGCTTTTTCAGCATCCAATGAAATGACCATGTGGTTTTGTTCTTTGAGTTTGTTTATGTAGTGGATTGCATTGATGGATTTACGTATATTGAACCAACCTTGCATTCCCGGGATAAAGCCTACTTGATCATGGTGGATGATCGTTTTGATGTGTCCTTGGATTCAGTTGGCAAGAATTTTATTGAGTATTTTTGCATCGATGTTCATAAGGGAAATTGGTCTGAAGTTCTCTTTCTTTGTTGGATATTTGTGTGGTTTTGGTATCAGTGTAATTGTGGCTTCATAGAAGGAATTGGGTAGTGTTCCTTCTGTTTCTATTTTGTGGAATAGTTTGAAGAGTATTGGTGTTAACTCTTCTTTGAAGGTCTGATAGAATTCTGCACTGAAACCATCTGGTCCTGTGCTTTTTTTGGTTGGAAGACTTTCTATGATTCCTTCTATTTCTTTAGGCATTATGGGACTGTTTAGATGATCTATTTGGTCCTGATTTAATTTTGGTATTTGGTATCTGTCAAGGAAATTGTCCATTTCCTCCAGATTCTCCAGTTGTGTTGAGTACAGGCTCTTGTAGTAGGATCTGATGAATTTTTTTGAATTTCCTCAGTTTCCGTTGTTATATCTCCCTTTTCATTTCTAAGTTTGTTAATTTGGATACTTTCTCTGTGCTCTTTGGTCAGTCTGGCTAAGGGTTTATCTATCTTGTTGATTTTCTCAAAGAACCCCCTTCACAATAGCAACAAACAGTACAAAGTATCTTGGGGTGACTCTTACCAAACATGTGAAAGATCTGTATGACAAGAACTTCAAGATTCTGAAGTAAGAAATGGAAGAAGATCTCAAAAAGTGGGAAAACCTCCCATGCTCATCGATCAGTAGAATCAATATAGTTAAAATGGCCATTTTGCCAAAAGCAATAAACAGATTCAATGCAATACTCATCAAAATCTCAACTCAATTCTTCACAGAGTTAGAAAGAGCAATTCTCAAATTAATCTGGGATAACAAAAAAACCAGGATAGCTAAAACTATTCTTAGCAACAAAAGAAAGTCTGGGGGAATCAGTATCCCTGACCTCAAGCAATACTACAGAGCAATAGTGTTAAAAACTGCATGGTATTGGTACAGTGACAGGCAGGAGGATCAATGGAACAGGATTGAAGATCCAGAAATGAACCCACACACCTATGGCCACTTGATCCTCGACAAAGAGGCTGAAAACATACAATGGAAAAAAGATAGCCTTTTCAACAAATGGTGCTGGTTCAACTGGAGGTCAGCATGCAGAAGAATGCGAATTGATCCATCCTGTCTCCTTGTACTAAGCTAAAATCCAAATGGATCAAGGACCTCCACATAAAGCCAGACACTCTGAAGCTAATAGAAAAGAAACTGGGGAAGACCCTTGGGGACATCGGTACAGGGAGAAAGTTTCTGAACAGAACACCAATAGCGTATGCTCCAAGAGCAAGAATTGACAAATGGGACCTCATAAAATTACAAAGTTTCTGTAAGGCAAAGGACACCTTCAAGAGGACAAATCGGCAACCAACAAACTAGGAAAAGATCTTCCCAATCCTACATCAGATAGAGGGCTAATATCCAATATATATAAAGAACTCAAGAAGTTAGACTCCAGAAAACCAAACAACCCTATTTAAAAATGGGGTACAGTGTTAAACAAAGAATTCTCACCTGAAGAACTTCGGATGGTGGAGAAGCATCTTAAAAAATGCTCAACTTCATTAGTCATTAGGGAAATGCAAATCAAAACAACCCTGAGATTTCACCTTACACCAGTCAGAATGGCTAAGATTAAAAATTCAGGAGACAGCAGGTGTTGGAGAGGGTGTGGAGAAAGAGGAACACTCCTCCACTGCTGGTGGGGTTGTAAATTGGTACAACCACTCTGGAAATCAGTCGGGCGGTTCCTCCGAAAACTGGGCACCTCACTTCCAGAAGATCCTGCTATACCACTCCTGGGCATTTACCCAGAGGATTCCCCACCATGTAATAAGGATACATGCTCTACTATGTTCATAGCAGCCCTATTTATAATTGCCAGATGCTGGAAAGAACCCAGGTATCCCTCAACAGAAGAGTGGATGCAAAAAATGTGGTATATCTACACAATGGAGTACTATTCAGCCATTAGAAACAATGAATTCATGAAATTCTTAGGCAAATGGATGGAGCTAGAGAACATCATTCTAAGTGAGGTAACCCAGACTCAAAAGGTGAATCATGGTATGCACTCACTAATAAGTGGATATTAACCTAGAAAACTGGAATACCCAAAACATCATCCACACATCAAATGAGGTACAAGAAGAAAGGAGGAGTGGCCCCTTGTTCTGGAAAGACTCAGTGAAGCAGTATTTGGCAAAACCAGAACGGAGAAGTGGGAAGGGGTGGGTGAGAGAACAGGGGGAGAGAAGGGGGCTTACGAGACTTTCGGGGAGTGGGGGGCTAGAAAAGGGGAAATCATTTGAAATGTAAATAAAAAATATATCGAATAAAAAAAAGAATAGATTGTCTTAGTAATAGTAACAGTTATAGCGATAGTAATGTCTTAGTTAGGGGTTTTGTTGTAAAAAGAAACCATGGCTAAGGGAAATAAAGAACAACATTTAATTGGGACTGTTTCAGGGGTTTGTTCTATTACCATGATGGCAGAAAGCATGCTAGCACCCAGAAAGACACAGTGGTGGAGGAGCTAAGAGTTCTACATCTTGAACTAAATGCAGCCAAGAGCAGATTAGAATTCCTACTGGGCATAGCTTGAACTTAAGTGACATCAATGTCTTACCCCACAGTGATATACTTCTATTTTTTTTTTTTTTATTTTTGAGTACTTTTTGTTTTGGATATTTTCTTTATTTACATTTCAAATGTTACCTCCTTTCCTGGTTTCTCCTTCAGAAACTCTCTATCCCATCTCCCCTTCCCCTGCTTCTATGAGTGTGTCCCCCCCACTCCTGTCTCCTTGCCATTGCATTGCCCTACAGCATAGAGCTTTCACAGGACCAAGGACCTCTCCTCCCATTAATGCCTGACAAGGCCATCTTCAGCTACACATATGGCTGGAACTATGGGTCCATTCATGTGTACTCCCCTGGGTGCTCTGGGGGTCTGGTTAGTTGATATCGTTGTTCTTCCTATTGGGGTTACAAACTCTTTCAGCTCCTTCAGTCCTTTCTCTAACACTTCCATCCGGAACCCCATGCTCAGTCCAATTGTTGGTTCTTTACATCAGCCTCTGTAGTTGTCAGGCTCTGGAAGAGCCTCTCAGGAGACAGCTATATCAGACTCCTCTCAGCATGCACTTCTTGGCACCCACAATAGTGTCTGCATTTGGTGACTATATGTAGAATGGATCCCCAGGTGAGGCAGTCTGTGGGCCTTTCCTTCAGTGTCTGTTCCTCACTTTGTCTCCATACTTGTTCCCGTGGGTATTTTGGTCTCCCTTCTAAGAAGGACCAAAACATCCACACTTTCTTCTTCTTTCTTCTTGAGATTCAAGTGGTCTGAGAATTGTATTTTGGGCTAATATCCACATATCAGTGAGCGCATACCATATGTTTTCTTTGTCTTCATCCCAGGCATGCAGGGATGGCTCAATATACTGAAATCCATCAATGTAATCCATTATATAAATAAAGGAAAAAACCCAGCATATGATCATCTCATTAGATGCTGAGAAAGCATTTGACAAAATCCAATACTCCTTCATCAGGAATTCAAGTCTCATATCTAAACATAGCAAAAGCAATATACAGCAAACCAGTAGCCAATATCAAAGTGACTTGAGAGAAACTTGAACCAATCTCACTAAAATCAGTGACAAGACAAGGCTGCTCACTCTATCCCTACCTATTCATTATAGTACTGAAAGCCCTAGTCAGAGCAATTAGACAACAAAAGGAGGTAAAAGTGATGCAAATTGGAAAGTAAGGCAAAATATCACTATTTGCAGATGGCATGATAGTATACTTAAATCATCCCCAAAATTCCACCAGTGATACACTTCTTTTAACAAGGCCACATGTTCATACCTTCTAATAGTGCCACTATTTATGGGCCAAGTATTCGATCACATAAATCAGTGGGGCCAAAGCAAGTCAAACCACCACAATTATATTCTTCAGATGGCCCTTTCCAATACATGATGCCTGTTAAAGACTTCTGGACTACCAAATGAACTTATCTTCTAATTTATAAAGTGAGCAGTTTTCACAGTGTTGACATACAATAAAGTTAACACCTAATGACTAGCAAAGAAAAACTCATAGTTTCTTCAAAATGAAGATGACAAACATTTTTAGTACAAGTATTATTAGAGTCCAAAATGTGAGCTAAATGCCACCGCTGAGACAATCACTATTACAGTTATTTAAATATGATGCTCATTGCCAAGTAGATTTGTAAATTACAATGAAAAAAGAGAGCATAAGGAAAAATTTAGAAATCTAGTTGAGAATGTCATCAAGTGGCAACCTTTTCTTACTTCTTCACATCCATATCATTTTGCATAGTCTTCAAACAAAATACTTATCTGATTAAAATGTTTTATCAATAGACTTCCTTAATCTGTTCATTATAAAACTTCACATGTATGAAGATTAAAAATTCAGGAGACAGCAAGTGTTGGAGAGGGTGTGGAGAAAGAGGAACACTCCTCCACTGCTGGTGGGGTTGCAAATTGGTACAAACACTCTGGAAATCAGTCTGGCGGTTCCTCCGAAAACTGGGCACCTCACTTCCAGAAGATCCTGCTATACCACTCCTGGGCATATACCCAGAAGACTCTCCACCATGTAAAAAGGATACATGCTCTACTATGTTCATAGCAGCCCTATTTATAATTGCCAGATGTTGGAAAGAACCCAGGTATCCCTCAACAGAAGAGTGGATGCAAAAAATGTGGTATATCTAGACAATGGAGTACTATTCAGCCATTAGAAACAATGAATTCATGAAATTCTTAGGCAAATGGATGGAGCTAGAGAACATCATACTAAGTGAGGTAACCCAGACACAAAAGGTGAATCATGGTATGCACTCACTAATAAGTGGATATTAACCTAGAAAACTGAAATACCCAAAACATAATCCACACATCAAATGAGGTAAAAGAAGAAAGGAGGAGTGGCCCCTGGTTCTGGAAAGACTCAGTGAAACAGTATAACGGGGAAGTGGGAAGGGGTGGGTGGGAGGACAGGGGAAGAGAAGGGGGCTTACGGGACTTTCGGGGAGTGGGGGGGCTAGAAAAGGGGAAATCATTTGAAATGTAAATAAATTATATCGAATAAAAAAAAACTTCACATGTTAAAAAGACCAATCATGCCCCAATGATTATAATAAAGCCCAGAGAAAACATATTTCAATAATATAAATTAAATATATAGATTTTAATAACAGA
Source organism: Apodemus sylvaticus (assembly GCF_947179515.1). Taxonomy (NCBI): domain Eukaryota; kingdom Metazoa; phylum Chordata; class Mammalia; order Rodentia; family Muridae; genus Apodemus; species Apodemus sylvaticus. Next base: position 50,345,100 of record NC_067489.1, read on the forward strand.
TATTTTAAATTCTGGAAAGGTATTTAAAAATAATTGAAAATAATTCCACATATATACCTGTAAATAGAATGTACACTTTTCAACCTATATGTAACTTAGAGTAAGATCGATATAAATACAGTTTTAAGTTTTATATGGCTAAGAGATATTTGGACAATTATTTTACAATGTTGTTTAGTAAATTGTACAATTTTTCCTTGCACCACAGTGTCCCATCTCTCTACTTCTCCCCCAATAGTGCTCTCTACTCTCTCTCCAATCCACTCTTTATATTCATTTCCTTCAGTAAGAAGCAGACCTCCAAGAAACAGCAACCATTTCTTTTCATGATAAATGTAATCATCTTTTTTATTCTAGAGTTTTTCAGCATTGTTCTTTAGTGGCTTTTCTGTTGAAAAAATGAACAATATCTTTTCTCTACCTATTTTAAGGCATTTAAGGGGTATTTTATTCTTTTCTGAAGATTATATTACAACAGAAGCATAAGGTAGTTTTGAGTAAGGTTATATTTGTTATGCTGATCTTTTTGCCCTTTTAAGGCAGTCTGGGGAATAGCTGAGACAGGTTTCATATGTGCTACACAGTCAAGAATGTCCTCAAACTAATGATCTCTTTGCTTCTGTCTCCCAAGTATTAGTGACAGGACACCTTGAAATATGTTTATTATGTGGAAGTGCAAAAAAGGCCATGAGAACTAATGAAGGTTTAGATACCAAGCTGACTGACTCCAGTATCAGGAACTGTTGTAAAATAATTTCTAGCTACAAATTACTCCTGAATAAATTTTATGTAAATGTTGACCTGAGATCAAAAGCAAGTATCCTTTGTATGGTTTTGCCTAAGTATGTCTATTTGTGCTTGTATAACTACCCACTACCTGAATGCATACTGGTAGTGAAGAAGGCACTTGGCAACTTCACAGGCCTTCCAGGACAGCCCCTTTCTGGATTAGCATGTAAGAAATAACATGTGTATAATAGATTTCAATCTGATTCTGTTTTCTCTTTGGATTTAGGAAAACACAGAAGCTGAACAAATGAAGCACTTAAAAATATATTAATCTACATAAAAGACCATACCCAAGTGAGCTTCTTCCTATGTGCACTTGCATATATCTACAGTGCAATGAGTTGTTTGAAAGATGGGAAGTACTTGCTAACAACACTATCAACTCAGTGTTTTGCACATGGCTTTCTGGACCAATCCATCACTCATTCAATTAAGCCCATAACCTGCAATAAAATTCATATCCACCACATGTCATATGAAGGCTAGGAAAAAATAGGTAGGCACATCAATTTTCATTTACTTTTATTATAAAATTTCAAAGGAAGTAGAATTGCCATATCCTTCTCGAACACACAGTGCTTGAGGCTAGATCTGATGGGAAATTAGAGAAATATTTTTGTCATTTTCAAACAATATTTAACTATCCTTAGAGTATGCAAAATATAGAAGTTTTATTAGATATATACTTTCAAATTTGCATTGACAGCTACACTAGAATATTCAATTTTGATTACTATAATTGTTTCTTTTAACAAGATATGTTGTTACCTTGTAGAGAACCAGAAAATCTACTAGTCTTTATTAATTTACAGAATTCATATATTCTTATTCTTTATTTAAATATTGACCTCTACAAAAATTATATTTTATGCTTCTATTTTAAATTTACATTGCATATACCTTAAGTGAAAGTTAAATTGTTCTTGCCCTAGTAATCGTGAAATAGATAACTTTTAAATTACAGCAGAAAAACTGACAAAATGAAAGCTTTTTATGACAGGATATTATGTAGCTATGGCTTGTCTGGAGTCATTTGTATTGCCAAGAATGATCTTGAACTCTTAATCCTCCTGTCTCCAATACTGAAGAACTGAAATATTTCTGTATTGGAATTTAAAAAATGTGCCACCATGTTAAGTTATAGCTTACCTTTTACTAGGCAAAACCCTATTTTAAGTCTGTCCAAGAGAGATAACCTACCAGTAAGACATAGCCCAGTCTAAGCCAGTCACATCAGAGATGTAACTAGAAGTCTCCTACCAAATTCCTGTGTGTGTGTGTGTGTGTGTGTGTGTGTGTGTGTGTGTACAGATCCATTTACTCTGAAAACCACTAAACTTAGGTCATGCTTTCTTACTAGAATAGAATATTGCAGATAGGGTAATTTGTGAAAATCTTCATTTCTGAATTCTGGTGTCTAAGAGGCCTGTTGCAAAGAGTAAATAAGTGAGGCATTCTGTCTTAATGATAACATGGTAGAAGACAGAGTATTTGACAGTACTTCAGAGAGAGCAATAGTGGAAAGAAAACAGACTCAAAATAACTCACTAGTAACATATTTCTATTAAAAGTATCTCTTGTCTTTATAATTGCATTAATTCATTTGCGGGAGCTTTTAAAGTTCTCTCATGTGAGCATCACAGTATCAATTAAATGCCAACCTAAATTTTGGATTATATAGTAAGAGTTAATTTTAAATCTCTGTATATACACAGCTATTTAATTATTTAGACACCTACGCTTATAATCACATTTCTCTCTATAAATGTCTCTGAATGTCCATTCTAGGCAGATGTTGTAATGCCTTATAGGCATTTTTAATGTAAATTTCACAATTTCCACATTTCACCTAATATGTGTACATGTTATTTTGTTAAAATCTATGCCATGTTAAAGAAAAGTCTTGTTTTCTACTCTATTGTTCATAAAATGATAAGGATTCAAAGTCTATCAGTAGAAACAACTAACCTAATATTTGCTACTTGGCATTCTGTTTTCAATTTTATTTCCTAATGAGACATGGGAGAACAGATCACAGCTTAAGCATTGCTATATTTTTCCCTGGGAAGATTTACCCTATATATTAATTAGTTATCTAGGTCAAATCATTAGCTCAAATGGTATGTATGATATTAATGTGCAAAGATAAAAATTCATTTTAGGTCATAATCACAACATTGTTGGTATGTCTAAGTATAAATGCATGTTACCATTGAGCTCGAGGCAATAGTTTTCTTGTGAAGTTTTATCAATCACATACTTCAGATTAATTATCATACAGAACTAGAAAAATGAACCATACAAAACTATAATCTAAATTTAAACATGTAATTAACATGCTTTGATAATTTTAATATAGAGAGATTCATAGTATTGCTTTGGGACAAAATAAGCTTTTATATGTGTTTAACTACCTGACTTCACTTTATAGTGTATGGATGCTTTCATTAAAATTTTCTTTGTAGTTAAGAATTATTTATTCTAATTTATTATTTATGACACTTTTGTTTTACTTTATTTCTGTTGCAATTTTGATATAGTTCCTTCGTCTTACTTTGCTTTGTTTAATATGTATAATGAAAAACTTTTGAGTAAGGTTACTTTCTGCATTTTCATAATTTTTTGCTAATGGGTATTATTTTGCATAAAAATCATTCATTAAATATATTTATAAGATTAAATATTCAAATATATGTTTTCATGTTTATAAATTGTATGCTTGATTTTATTGTTATATTAATTTTTCTGTCAGAGAATCTTAAATTATTCACAATAATTATGCACAGGTTTACCCTAAGGGGTCCTGGTTTATAACTATCTTCTCATATATAATTATTAATAATGATACTTTCATATCAAAGGTATCAATTTGAATTGAAATTGTATGCAAAACAATTTTTATGGATCTGTTAGGCTACATTAAGATTTAATCTGTAATAATTCTATGTTCTTAGACAATAATAAGTTAACATAACTAAATTCTTATTGAACATTACCAAACACTAGTCACTTCCAATATATTTCCTATGTCTAAAATAATGTTCAAAACAATCTTATCAAATGTTGTGGTTTCTATTACATAGATAAATATAACAAAACAGATATTAAATACTTTGTGTTAATTCCAATAAAAAAGAAATGACATTTTGTGATTTTACTATAGACTTCTATTACATAATATTATCCCCCATATTTAAGATAATGGACTTAGTGAATTAATTTAAATCATTGAATAAAAATATGCATTATTATATTAAAAACACTTATTAGGAAGTATCATACATTCCTTATCAAATCAATACATTGAAAACTGACTGCACTCTGCTGTAAAATGTAGGAAATCTGGGAAAATACCAGACACTAAAGCAACTGGTTCAAGGGTTCTGGAAAGACTCAGTGTAGCAGTATAAGGCAAAACCAGAACAGGGAAGTGGGAAGGGGTGGGTGGGAGAACAGGGGGAGGGAAGGGGTCTTATGTGACTTTCGGGGAGTGGGGGGGCCAGAAAAGGGGAAATCATTTGAAATGTAAATAAAATTATATCGAATAAAAAAAAACTGAAAAAAAGAAAGAAAATGACCACATTCAAATTACTATAAAAGTCCCAGTATCTTAGTGTCCTTATTTTACCACTCTTTTTACATGATCTTGTTCTAAGCATAGTGCCATTATAATTCCAAACTTCCTAACCTGCATAGTAAGTTTTCTTCCATAGGAGGTTGCATTAAAGTGTTTTAATCCATCAAGAGATTTTAATACATCAAGGCAGCCTGAAGCCTAGGCCTTATTTTATCTAATGTGATTAGGCAAGCTGCAGGTGTATCACATCCTCAGATATTTGTATCCACATATTTGAGAGACTCGTGTGAAACACTGTCTGAGTCCTGAAGGAGAAGCTAGATAAAATTCATGGAAATCTAAATATTTGAAATTTGTTGTGTGAGAAAAAAATCACCCCCCACACACACATATACAGGTTATTCCTAACCATTGCACACACCCCGAAACAATACTGGTCATCTTCAGGCTTCTTGCTGGCTGATTCCAAACACTAGAAAATATCTAGGTAATTAATGAAAGAGAACTTGAGCACATAGATGGTCTACAAGATGAAAAACACAATTCCTTCCTTAAAGATCCATGAGGCATAAAGAAAAATGGATAAAACATTGAAACATAACAGCACAGAATAGATAAAGTACTATTTGAAAACCTGGTACACAAGAAAATGTTTTTAAAGCAATTATATTATCTATTGGCAAAACACTAAAAGGACAACCGGTATAGGACCTTGGGAAATGTGATTAATAAAAACAAGAATATCACCAAAAAGATATAAGTAACTAAAAAGAAATTCTCAAGAAAAAGGTTGCAGCACACTTGATCTTTCAGAAAGAAGCCAAAAATATACAATGGAAAAAAGAAAGCATCTTCAATAAATGGAGTTGATCTAACAGACTGTCTGTATGCAGAAAAATGAAAATAGAACCATATTTGTCACCTTGCACAAAGTGGACCGAGGACCTCAACATAAAACCCAATACACTGAATCTAATACAAGAGAAAGTGCTAAAGAGCCATGAAGTCACTGGCATAAGGGAGAATTTCCTAAACAGAACTCCAATGGCTCACACTCTAAGATCAAGTATTGATAAATGGGACCTCATGAAACTGGAACGTTTCTATATGGCAAAACATATAGTTAATAATACAAAAAAGCAACCCACAAATTGGGGAAAAAAATCTTCACTAACTCCACACTTGATAAAGGACTAATATCCAAAATACGTAAAGAACTTAAGAAGCTAACTACCAAAAAAAAAAAAAAAAAAAAAAAACAAAAAAACAAAAACAAACAACCCAATCAAAAAATGGTGTATAGAACGAAACCAAGAATTTACATCAGAGGAATCTCATATGGCTGAGAACCACCTAAACAAATGTTTAAAGTCCTTAGTGATGAGATAAGTGCAAATCAAAATGAACATGAGATTCCACCTTACGCCAATCAGACGGACTAAGATCAAAACCTCAGGTGACAACACATGTTGGCAAGGATGTGCAGAAAGAGTAATACTCCTCCATTACTTGTGGGATTGCAAACTGGTACTACCACTCTGAAAACAATCTCAGGGTTCCTCAGAATACTGGAATTAGATATACCTGAATAACTAGCAATACAGCTCTTGGAAATATACTCAAACGATACCTCACCATGCCACAGGGACACATGTTCCACTATGTTCATACTGGCCTTATTTGTGATAACCAGAAGTTGGAGACAACCTAAATATCCCACTACAGAAGAATGGATACAGAAAATGTGGTTAATTTACACAATGGAATAGTACTCAGCTATTAAGAAAGAGGACATCCTGAGTTTTGCAGGCAAATGGATGGAGCAAGAAAATATCATGCTGAGTGAGGTAACTCAGACCTAAAAGGACATGCATATATGTACTCACCAATAAGTGGATATTAGCCAAAAAAAACCCTACAGAATACCCAAGATACAGTCCACAGAATTCAAAAAGGTCAACAGCTGAAGAGCCCAATTAAAGATGCCTCAGTCCCACTTGAAAGGGAGAAGAAACCAACCACAAGAGGGGAAGTAGGGAGGAATGTGGGAGGAAAACAGGAAGGGGTTGGCAAGAGGGGAACATGATCTGGTATTGAGTAGGGGAAAAGCCCTGAAGCCCTGAGGGCCAACAGAAGGAATGGAAACAGGCAATCTAGGAAGATAGGAGATTGAGTGGACTCTTCAGAGTGCACCAGAAACATGGGAGGGTCCCAAAGGCAGGGACCTTAGATAAAATGCTCCTACAGTGGGAAGAGGGAACTCATAGAGTCTACCTTCATCAGAAAGACAGGGCATCAAAGGAGGGATGGGGTTGCTATCCCACAATCAAAACTCTGAACCATGTTTGTACCTGTCTGAAGGAACTACAAGGATGGAAATGGAGAAGTAATTGAGGAAAAGAAGGTTCAGCAATAGGCCCAAAGAGGGATTCAGCTAAAGGAGAGGCTTCAAGACCTGACACTATTACTGAGGCTATGGGGTGCTCACAAAAAAAGGGACCTAGCATGACTGCCCTCTCAGAGACCCAATAAGCAGGTGAAAGAATCAGATGCAGATATTTGCACCCAACCAATGAACAGAAGCTGCTTTCCTCTGTAACTGCATAAGGAGAAAATTGAAAGAAGCTGAGGAGGAGGGCATCTCTGTAGGAGGTCCAGCAGTCTCAATTAACCTGGACCTCAGAGATCTCTCAGACACTGGACCATGAACCAGGCAGCATACACCAGCTGATGTGAGGCTCCCAATGCTTATACAGCAGAGGATTGTCAAGTGTGAGTTCAGTCAGTGAAGATACACCTAACCCTCAAGAGCCTGGAGGTCCCAGGGAGTTTAGAGGTTTGGTGGGGTAAGTGTTGGGGACATCCTTATGGAGATAGGGGGTGGGGAGGAGTTTTGGGATGTGGAACAGTTGGAGGGTAAACCAGGAGGGGAGTAAAATCTGGAGTGTAAAAAAAAGTAGAGAAAAGAAATAATGAAAAAAAATGTTGCAGTCTCTAGAATTGTTTATAAATGAATGAAGGATTCATGTCAGATTTGAGCTAACAGAATAAACAATAGCCTAAAAGGTAGGACATGCGAAATAGCAGGAGCTCAATTAAATGAGAAATGAGTCTTCAATAGTGAGCAATCCTAAGGAACTTATGTGTGGTGGTATGAATGGATATTTGTATATTACTGGTTTCTCATCAGGTGTAATAAGAGAGAAAATGATTCAGCTGCTTTACTAAATACCTACTAAGAGTGAATAGGGTTCAGATGGATGGAGTCCTTAACTCAGCTCTCAAGCATATAAAAACAATAAGTGTAAAGTAAAACACACAGACACACACACAGAGAGAGTGAGAGAGAGAGAGAGAGAGAGAGAGAGAGAGAGAGAGAGAGAGAGAGAGAGAGAGAGAGAGAGAGAGAGAGAGAGAATTTTCCAAATTTGGAATTTCCAATTACCAATAGTTCAGTATATTCCAATAATTACTTAGCAGAATAATCCTAAAGAAAAGCACATTATGGGGACAGTTTAATGACACCATTGCAAAGAGAAGACTCATTAGAAAGCAGTGAGAGACTCCCTATGTGCAAAGGATCTTTGAAAAGAGTATTGTAAATTAGACAAATTGATTTCACGTGTATAATGTTATGAGAAAGTAATCAATTCCTAGGAAGAGCAAATAGAAGTCTACTTATACAAAAAGATGAAAGCAACAGAGAGCTGAGAAAGTAGTGCTTTAAGTCTCTATAAGTTTAGTATGGGGTAATATAAATATCTAGAGGTAGTTGGTGGTTATGTTTTTAAAGCAGCATGTGTGTAGTATGTTTAATTTCTGCAGGTTCAATATCTAAAATATTGAAAATAGTCAGTTCATCTACATTATCATTTATATTCTTTACTTTACCTACTTTAATATCTGTGAACCACACATACCAGTGTATGACACATACCAGTTCACAGGTATGGAAGCCAGAAGACAACTTGCAAGACTCATTCTCTTTACCAATTGGACTTTGGGGATTAAACAAAACTCATCTGAACACAGCAGTAAACATATTTATATGGTGAGCAATCTTCTCAGATCTCTTATTTGTACATCTAATTCTATGTGCACTAAGTATTTAAGAACTCCAAAATTACTTTTATCGAATTGTTTTGTCTTCAATATTTGATATGTTATCTTGCTTTTATATTATAGCAAGACTTGCTTTTAACACAACATTTTTTGGCCTTTAAAATTCATAGATTGGAGATGTATTAATGTTGCTTAAATTCTTTTAAACTTACAAAACCTTCTAAAAGATTTTTTTCCATAGATGGAATATTTATAGAAAAAACTGAAATGCTATTTCATTATCCAAATATTTTGAACAGAACATGATGCCAAAATGTATAATTCTCATACCTAATCTCATATCATAAGTCATAATGTAATTGTAGACTCACCAAAAATGTGTGAACTTATACCAAGACTGTGTGAATTAAAATATATAAAGTATTTTATGATATATATTAGGATAAACTATTTATTTTAAGATATTTATTAAGGTAAAATATTTAAAATATATAAAAAGAATATATAAAATATGTTGTATGAGGTATGGCTCTAAAATAATTTTTAAAGACCGAAGAATAATTCAAAATTTGAAAAATTCTAGTCGTAAATGTATTTCTTTGACATGTAAAAAGGTAGCCATCTTATATTTTCTTCTAATATATTTTATTTCTAATATATTTTATTTCATTAAAATCATGATTCTTGATGTCAACTTAAACTAAAAATTATATATATATATATATATATATATATATTTGTAATGTAGTATGAGCATTATGTAACAATGCACCTTAGAAGACTTCATAAAACAATGAATGCCTTCACAGAAAGTCCAGGTTAATGTGCAACAATTTTAATGATTGAAATGATCAGTGTTGATGATGTGTTGCTGCTAGTGTCATACATATATAACTATTTCATTGCACGTATGATTAATGAGATAATCACCCAATATATTATGATCTCACTTACTGCCTTTTTTCTTTTGACATACTATTATCTATGATCCATAAAGTCTATTTAGCTTCTTCCAAATTTTCAATTCAAGATGACAAAGGAGAATCTGATTGCTCCAATTTATCTTGCCACATTAAAAAGTGAGACATCAACTTACCTGATAAAGAGCTGTTCTTGGGTCAGGCACTCACACCTGGAACAAAAGTTAATCATCTTACAATCACATCCTCCACAATTGACATTGTTGGGAAAGGCTCCGAAAAGTGCCAGGAGAGAGAGAGAAAGAGATTTTCATCATTGGAACTGTGAAAAGGATACTCAGGGGCATCTCTAGAGGATGCCTGTCAGTTTGATCCTTATTACAGCTTTGTCCTCATCCTTTCACAAGAGATGATGTACGATGCCTCTGTTTTCATCTGGAGGATAACAATTTTCATAGAGAAAAAAGCAAGTGATGTAGGAGTCCCAACAACTTATTTCTCTATTATTATTATTTTATTATTATTATTATTACTACTTCTGCCTTGACAACTAATTCAACTCAGATGCTGAGAATAGGATGATTCAGGGCACAGCAACACCCTTGGCAAGTCTGTGTGGTCTTGTCATTGCAGGACCTTGCCACATTTACAATGGATTTACAATGCTGAAGAATAGTTCTTCTGCAAGAACAGAACTACTATGCTCAAAATACAACTTCACACAAGATACATGAATTTACAACCTACTTCTAATTTTCAAGATTTTTTTGTTCTACCACCACATACTATAAAAACAGCATCAGATTGGAACATTCTCTCATGCAAAAAAAGTTATAACATTCTGAATAGATATATGGCAAAACTTGTAAAGTATTATTTGCTATATATGATTATATGTTAGAGAACATAACATAAAATTATAAATTTGTTTAAAAATTATGGATAATAATATTAATATAGCTAAAATATTTCAATCAATTTTAGATTCTACTAAGATTATTTCCTGAAAATAGAGTTTCATAGTCAGTTAAATGAACGCTACACTTGATTTTGGAATTTTCTAGATTCAAAAGGAAAGAATATGTATGAAGAGATAATATTTAAAAAAAAAACACAAGCACTTTGCATCCATGAATATGACTAAGTGCAAAACCTCAGATGACAACACCTGCTGGGAAAGACATAGAGCAAGAGGAACATAACTCCATTGCTGATGAGAGTGCAAACTTGTACAACCACTTTGGAAATCATTTTAGTTGTTTTTCAGAAAACTGGAACTAGATATACCTCAAGTGCCAACTATACTATTCCTGGGCATATACCCAAAAGATTCCCCACTGTACCACAAGTATGCTTTCTCTACTATGTTCATAGAAGCTTTATTCCTAATACCTCAAAACTATAAATAACCTAGATGTCCCTCAACTGAAGAATGGATAAAGAAAACATGGTACATCTACCCAATGGCATACTAGCCAACTATTAAAAATCAAGGCCAGTTTTAATTGAACAGAGGAACTGGAGAGATCATGAGAATATTATCCTGAGAGAAAACTTAACCAAAAAGGACATACATTGCATGTACTTACGTATAAGTAGATATTAGCCATAAAGTACAGGATATGCATGCTATAATCTACAGAATCAAAGAAGCTAAATAACAAAGGTCCAATGGAAGATATTTGAATCTCAGTCAGAAGGGCAAATGAAATATTCATCAGTGACAGATGGAAGGAGGGAAATGGATGGAGAGGATATGGGAAAGGGAAAGAGGTGAGCAATTAGGTGTGGGGAGAGCCAGAGGGAGGGGGCTGGAAGGAGGAATGGAAATTGACAGCTTGCAAGGGGATAGGGGCATCTCAAGAAGAATCCCTAGTATGTGCCAGAGTATTAGGATGGGGGAGTCTCCCAGGAGTCTATCTGGGTGACTCCACCTAAGACTGCTATCCCAGTAGAGGGATAATGACACCAACCCACCCACAAAATCTTCCAGACAAAATTTGTTATTCCGAGAAGAACTAAAGGGACAAAGAGGACTGAGAGACTGAGTGAATGGCAAACCAATGACAGGTACAAATTAAGATCCATCCCGTGGGCAAGAACCAATGCCTGACACTGTTGATAGTCTGTTATATTTGCAGACAGGAACCTAGCATAATTATCCTCTGAAAAGCTCCACTCTCCAGGTGACTGAAACAGATACAGAGAAACAGAGTCAAACATTGGACAGAGCTTTGGGAGTCTTATAGAAGAGTTGGGAGAATGATTGAGGCCCTGTAGAGGATAGGGACCCAACAGAAAAACCAACATGGTCAACTAACCTGGACTCTGGACCTTCCATAGACTGAATGACTAACCAAAGAGCATACATGGGCTGGACCTAGCTCTCCTTCCCTCCCCTGCTGCAAATACGTAGCAGATGTACAATTTGGTCTTCAACGGGAGCAGAGGCTATTCTAAATCTGTGGCCTGTCTGTGGATCCTATTCCCCTAAGCAGGCTGCCTTGTCTGGCCTCAGTGAGAAAGAATTTTCCAGGACTTGCAGTGATGTGACAGAATAGTTTGGTAGCCAGTGGGAACCTACCACTTTATAAAGGATAAGAAAAGGGCAGAATGTGGGGATGATCTGTGTAAAAGTGGGCTTGGAGGAGGGGTCAGCTTTCATCAGCATGTAAAGTGAATAAATAAATTAATTGAGAATTAAAACAAGAAATACAACTATCCACAAATTATTAATAAGATAGGAAATTAAGATATGAAATTTCAGTTTCTTTTTCTGACCAGAATTTTTTCAAATGCTTAATATGTTGGGAAATTTATTATCATCATTATTATTAATAATTTATATTCTAAGTGTATTTATTTGACTAGCTTAAACTGGTGCAGAGTCCAACAATTGCTTTCTTACCACGGCGAGACCAAGAATTTAACAGTTGTTCATTACATGAGAGCAAATGTCTCAGCAAACCCAATCTGTTCTGGAGTCATGCAGCATTAAGGAGTTGTTTTTATGTTTATGTTATCTTCCTGGAGAAGGTGGATTTAATACTGACCTCAACAAATGATAGACAAACTTGTCAGTAGAGTAAGGGCAAGCAGGATAAAAGCAAAACTTTCTTCCTGTATGTCCATTTTGAGGATGCAAACAGAAGGTATGGCATATATTTAGGATGGGACTTCCTGCTTCAAATAATCTGATTCAGACAATTACTCACAAGAATACCTAAGTTTTAGATTATTCTAGAGGTGGTCAAATTAGCAACCAAATTAGTCATCACAAATAGTTTATGTGAATTTCCTAACAATCATTGATTCCTTCTGAAATTTCATAATCCTTTATTTCATTTCCCTCAGTCATCTTATATTCCAAGATCCCATAAGCATTGCCCATTAAGCTCTGCCCATAGCACGCAATGGTTTGTAGCCCCAGATTCCAATGTCTTTCTTGACATTTCCTGGGTTATTTGTATATGCATGAGTATGTGGATACAAATGCAGGTGCGGGTAGAGTCAGAAGTAGGTGCTATTTACACTGGTGTTCCTATTACAGAGTGTTGAGAGCTGTCCAATATGGTTGCTGGAATGTGGATAAAAGACTATAAGATTTTAATATATGTGTGGACTTCTCTCACTAAAACCATAGAAGATATTAAAATACAATTCATTTTGTTCTAAAGGTAATACATGTACACTGTGTGTATATTAAGTATATGCTATTTCCAGTCTTTCCAAGTTGCATAAAACTCTAAAGTAGAAGTAGTCTCTATGTAAGCTCATCTCAAGTTGATGGCCCTAAAAGATTTCAATATTACAAACTTTTTAAAGTTTGCATAGCATATTCAATCATAGCTATAATCATATCTCATTGAAGAAACTAAGAACCATCACTATTACAAGGAAACCTCTTTGACATTCCCGCACACCAACCAGAGCCAATTCTACTCAAAAAGAATGTAAATAGTCTTTTCTTTTCTTTGATAGATAAAATCTTATTTCTAGAAAACTTGAAAACTTTTTTATTGCAGCATGAGCTCAAAATAAAAGATAAAATAGTCAAAATTTAGAAGAAAAGTTTACAGGGAAAAGAACTGCAAACTCTCTAGTGCTGTGTAACCTTCTGCATGGAAGAAACAGATTGATGAAGTTCCTTAGAGGCAATGTGGGCCATTTCCCGGGAGGAGAGACAAGATCATATACCAAAGTGCTTTGTATCTAGATTTGTGCAGCTGAACATCACACACAATGGCTATATCCGATGATTCATATTGCAACTTCTTATCCAAAAACATTAATATGGGCATTTGGGGAATTCTCAGAGTTAATAATGCATGTTATACAACTATGCCCAACAATTGCATTAACCTTTAGTGATATATAAAATAACAAATTAAGCCTTTAAAATTGTCTTCTTTTCACCTTGGTATGAACTAGATAGACCAACAATATTGAGGCTGGCTCCCTTCCCAAATGACACTCCAGGATTTCAAACTTTTAGCTTTTTCCAAGTGTTTGGGCAGTTAAGGAAGGTACATTAATTTAATTTTTGTAAATTAATGATAAAAATAAATTTCAGTACCAGACATTGCTCCCAGTTTTCAAGTAGCAGTACTTTAAGAGAAGCAGTAAAATACTTTTAAAATTTACTTACTTTACTTCAAGTGCTCAATTTAGCAAGCAAGTATAGGTATTCTTTTAAATAATGAACACAACAATAATTGAGAATATAGAAAATGCAATACTGTCTAGAAAACGTGTGATAACAATTGATTATTCTTTTTCCTTTAAATTAAGGACAAAATTTTAAAAACATTTTTAGTCCATAACCAGTCCATATTGCTTGATTGAAGCAAGTGTGGGATCTGTGCTTGATGCAGGGAACAATAACCACTAGTGCATTGCTTTACACTAATAAAGATACAAATTGCCACTCTCTGCTCTCTCTGATGAACATACATACACAAGAATTGACTCTTAAACCAACCAACAAACAAACAAAAAACAAAAAACAAAGGAACTAGCTCTTTCAGCAGGCAGGAAGCCATCTGATATACATATACAATGACACATGCTTACAGATATATACAACAATCAACAGTTGAGATACATTAAGAATGTTGCACTGAGAATGCCTTTATACCCAATTAATAGTGCACCAAACCTAAAACTCAAAAGTCTCTTGCTGACAATGGTGTGACCATAAGCAGAAACAGAGATCCTAAAACATAAAAGAAGTTGGGCTAGATTTTTTTCTTTTTTTTAACTGTGATTGATTATTGAAGACATGTGATGTGCATGCATTTCATCCTTGATTTCGTGGGGAGTAAGAATAAACAGGCTTTATGTTCTAGAAAAAGATTTTCCAGATACCCAAAAACAAACATCAGGCAGTTTTTAGGAAGTCTTGTGGAAGAGTAGGGTGTAGAATTGAGTGAAAGGGGGGGTGGGAGTCACAGACATAAAAAGAAGACCTAGAGACTCAACTAACCTAGGTCCATGGGGAATCACAGAGACTGAATGACTGACCAAACAGCCTACAGGGCCTGCATAAAACCCACTATACATTTGTAGCAGGTGACAGGTTGGTCTTCATGTGGGTCTCCTAACAATTGGAGCAGAGGCCTTCTCTGACTCTAACTGGACTTCCTGGTTGGGCCTTAGTGGATGTACTTAGAATAACTGATTGGATTTCCCAAGGAGGGCTCATACCCAAGGGGGCCTTCCTGCTCTCAGATGATAAGAGGAGGTTAAAGGAGGGAGGAATTTGTAAGGGTTGGCCTGATAGGAGAGGAGGGAATGGAGAGCCATGATCAGGATGAATTAAATTTCATGATTGCATTAAATTTTTATTATTTTAAAAAAAGGAAATGTAATCCCCCAGTTGTTTTAAAACCTACTGTGGAGAAACGAGGAAATGCTCAGTTTTTCTAAGCCAACAGAGAATTAATCTGTACATTTACATAAGAGAAAACATTGTATTAACTTTACTTACGTTATATAATAGTCCGACAGTTAACCTCTGTATTTGGGCAATTTCACAGTATATTTTTTTAAAGACTTATTCATTATTATATGTAAGTACACTGTAGCTGTCTTCAGACACATCAGAAGAGGGCATCAGATCTCATTACGGATGGTTGTGAGCCACCATGTGGTTACTGGGATTTAAAGAGCAGTGAGTGCTCTTACTGCTGAGCTATCTCACCAGCCAAATTTCATAGTATTTATACTTGGAGTTTCTAAAACAAGTCCACTTTTTTTAAAGGTATCAGATCTGAAAGTCATTACATCACTTTCTCTTTTCATTTATTTTATAATGCTATTATTATTTGAGAGATTCATATATATATAAATTTTATTCACTTTCCACCTTAACCCTTCATGAATCCTTCCCTAAAACCTCACCCACCAAATTTCATATTCTAAAAGAGAGAGATACAGAGACAAAGACAGAGACAGAGACAGAATAACATTTTATGTAATCAAAAAAATTACTGAAAATTCAAGCTTGTTCTACTTGACCATTGCAGTTTAGAAGTCTTTGCAAGGATCTTTAAAATACATCATGAAATACAGCTCATATAGAAGAACATACAGGCTACACATCCACTTTGCAGAAAATTAGGGACTGATAGACAAAAGAGTATTTTTCTCCACAAGCATTCTATTTACTTCCTATCTGAGAAAATGTATATATCTTCAATAACCAATAAAATCGATACGTTCAAAGAAATTGCCTTGAGGCTTGTTCCCCCTGAAATTGTATTGTCTTAAAATGCGCAGCAGTGACAGAGGCAATACAACGACTTTGAAACGCAAAATATATTAGTTTAGGAATGTATTTATCTTGGGGCTCTACTTAACTTGACTCATCTCACCAAGAAAGGAGAGATAAGGCAGTGTTAATATTATCCACTGCAGACATGCTGAGCCTGCTTCTTCAGTCTTAGGAACTCAGCTGTCTCCTAGAATGAAATGCGTCTGCTTCTGATACCTTGTTCAGTGTAATGTCTGGTGATTTTTGGCACAGTGTGAACTAAGAAACAAGACAGTAAGCATGTGATATACTCAAGCGATGGGAGAGAAATGAAGTCTGATACTGAGGAGTGTCTACAATTCAAGAGACACGACACAGCTTCCGAACACTAAATATACTCTATTAAATGACAGTGATGTTTGAAATATCAGCACTTTCATACTACAGAATGCAGAGACCTAACCTTTCAAGCATTATCTTTGAAATCATTAGAAAAATTTGACTTTAGTTTCAGGAATATGTAGAGATGACAAATTTCATGCAAAAAATATACTTTTAAGAATAAATCAAGCTGGGCAGTGGTGGTTCATGCCTTTAATCCCAGCATTTGGGAGGCAGTGAAGGGAGATTTCTGAGTTTAAGGCCAGCCTGGGCTACAGAGTGAGTTCCAGAACAGCCAGGGCTATACAAAGAAACCCTATCTCAAAAAAGCAAAATAAATAAAATAAAATAAATAAATAAATAAATAAATAAATAAAATTGAAATCTCTTAAAAATACTTATTTTTATTTATGTATATGTGTGCATGACTTTATGGTTTTTATGAGATGCAAACTGAGAATGAGTAAGTGAGGTTGCTGAGACAATGAGGTAGAATTAGATTCATGGATACTGTTAGGTAGAATAAAAGAACCATTTCTTCAGATTTGTACCCTGACCTCTATACCAGGCACTAGGGATACAACTGTCAATGTTTTGCTTTCCATAAAATAATGCAAAAATGTAAAATTTGTTTTAAAAAACATGTGCTATTTTGTCTATCATTGATAACCACTCAGTTATTCCTATTCCATGGCAACAAATTCACTGAGGCTTCTATTGTTCTCGTCTTGTGTGTATACACTTACTGATAGCCCAATGCCTTAAAAGCATACATATACTGAGAAAAGGAACATAATCAGCTGGTAGAATATATATATGTTTATGTAGTCACAAGCACAGCTATCTTTGTGATAATAATACAGACAAATAGGCTATCGAGTGGTGAACCTGTGGTGACATGGTAGGAGTTTGAGAATGGTTACTTGGGAAAAGTTGGAGGAAGAAAGAACTAGGGAAAAAGTAATGTAAATGTATTTCAAGTAAGTCAAGAAGTTAGACAGCAGCAAACAATATAACCCAAGGGCACAAAGCTAAATAGAGAATTCTCAACAGATGAATCGTAAATGGCCAAGAAGCACTTAAAGAAGTGTTTATAGTCCTTAGCCATCAGGAAAATGGAAATCAAAACAACACTGAGATTTTATCTAATGTCTAAGATAAAAAACTCAAGTGATAGCATACTGATGAGGATGAGCATGAGGAACACATCTCCATTGGTGGTAGAAGTGCAAACATGTATAAATACTTTGGAAATCAAACATCTGGCAGAAAAAGATAGAGTTCTCAGAAAAAGATAGAGCTCTACCTCAAGACCCAAGTATACCATTCCTGGACATATACCCAAAAGATGCCCCACTATACCACAGGGACACTTGTTCAATGATGTTCATTGCAGATTTATTCATAATAGCCAAAAATTACAAACAAATTAAATGTCTCTCTACTGAAGAATGGATAAAGAAAATGTGCTATACCTACAAAATAGAACACTATTCAGCTATTAAAAACAAGGATGTCACCATAGGAAGAATGACAATATCAATGAACCAGACACCCCAGAGCTCCCAGGGACTAAACCACCAACCAAAGAGTACACATGGAGGGACCCATGGCTCCAGCCACATAAGAAGCAGAGGATGGCCTTATCTGGCATCAATGGGAGGAGAGGCCCTTTGTCCTGTGGAGGCTAGATGCCCCAGTATAGGAGGATGCTAGGACAGTGAGGCAAGAGTGGGAAGGTAGGTAGGGCAGCATCCTCATTGAGGCAGGGAGAAGGTCATGGGGGATTATAGACGGGAAACTGAGAAGTGGGTAACATTTGAAATGTAAATAAATAAAATAGCTAAATGGGTAGATCTGGAAAATATCATCCTAAGTGAGGTAACCCAGTCACAAAAGAACACACCTGGAATACAGTCACTGATATTCAGAAACTCTGAATACCCAAGGCACAATTCACATATCAAATGACTCCCAAGAAGAACAAAGGAGAGGTCCCTGATCCTGAAAAGTCTTGTTCTAGCATTGTAGGGGCATACCAGGACAGAGAAGAAGGAGGGGGTTGATAGGAGAATGGGCAGAGGGAATAGAGCTTAGGGAACTTATGGGGAGGGGGGAACCGGGAAAGGGAAAATCATTTGGAATATAAACAAAGAATATAGAAAATAAAATAATATAATTAAAAAATAAAGTTACACTCCTAATGGGTCTTAAAAATTAAAATAAACAAAACAAAACAAAACAAAGAAAACAAGGGCATCTTGAATTTTGAAAGCAAATTGATAGAACTTGCGAATACTATCCTGAATATGGAAACCCAAGCCAAAAGGACTTGCATGGTATATACCCACTTTTAAGTGGATATTGACCACAAAATTCAGGATACTCAATCTATACTCCACAGGCCCAATAAAGCAAAACAAGAAGGAAGCAAGGATGTTTGAATCTCAGTTAGAAGATAGGATAGAATAGTCTTAGGAGACAAATGGAGGGAAGGAACTGGGTGGAAGTGGGGATGGGGAGGTGAATGAGGGTTTTCAATATGCATGTGGGGAGGGACAGGAGTGATGGCCAGATGTCCATGGGAATAAATGGAAATCTGCAACTAGTAAGTGTGGGGAGGTGGAGGGAACTTTGACTATGTGCCAGTGATCTGGGATAGGAAAGGAACCCAAGAATCAATAGGTGTCACCTTAGCTGTGGCTCAGCATTGGGGACATGAAGCCCGAAGAGGCCACCTCCTGTAGCTATGTAGGAACCCAGTGGAGCAATGGGGACACCACTTACCCACAAAGCCTTGGAAGGAGGGTTTATCCTGTCTATTGTCTAATGCAGGGACATGAAATCGATCAGAGATAGAGGGAATGGCCAAGCAACAACCAGACCAACTAGAGAAATATCCACTGAGCAAGCACCAATCTCTGATAATATTGATGTAACTCTGTTGTGCTTGCAGACAGAAGTCTAGCAGGGCTGACCTCTGGGTCTCTCTACTCAGCAGCTAACTCAGAAGGAAGCAGAAACCCACAGCCAAACAATAGATGGATCTTGAGGATTCTTGTGGAAGAATTGGAGGAATGAATGAGGGCCCAAAGGAAGGGGATAGGAAATCTACAGGAAGAACAGCAGAGTCAGCTAAGCTTGGACCCTTGGGACTCTAGGAGCCTGGACCACCAAGGACCATATATGAGCTAGACCTAGAAACATGTGTGCCCTACAAACATGTGTGGCAGTTGTGCAGATTTGTCTTCTTTTGGGTCTGAACAACTGGGCTGTCCCAAAGGTATTGCCTGTCTGTGGGACATGTTCTTCTGACTGGGTGGCCTGTCTGGTCTCAGTGGGAGAGAATGCGCCTAGACTTATGGGGACTTGATGTGCCACGGCTTGGTGACACCCTCCTCTCTTTGGGGAAGGGAAGACATGTTAGGGAAGGATTTGTAGGAAAAGTTGGGTTGACAGGGAGTGGGAGTACAGTGATCAGGATGTAAAGTGAATAAAAAAAAATCAACCAAAGAGTACGCTTGGAGTTACCCATGGCCCCAGAAACATCAGCAGCAGAGGATGATCTAGTTGGACACCAAATGGATGAGAGGCTCTTGGTCCTGGAAAGACTTGATGCTTTTGTAGTGTAGCGGAATACCAGGACAGGGAAGCGGGGTGGGGCAGGTAGGGGGGTTGATTGTGGAAGAGGAGATAGCTTATGTAATTTTCAGGGGAGAGGGGCAATCAAGAAAGGAGACAACATTTGAAGTGTAAATAAAGAATATACCTAATTAAAAAAAAAGAAAGTTGGTTTGGGGAGAAGTGGACGTTGAGGAAAAAAACAAAGAAAGCCATTTCTTTTTTCATTTTGCTCTTTGTATGTATGTATGTATGCATGTATGTATTTATTTATAATTT
Organism: Apodemus sylvaticus; assembly: GCF_947179515.1. Taxonomy (NCBI): domain Eukaryota; kingdom Metazoa; phylum Chordata; class Mammalia; order Rodentia; family Muridae; genus Apodemus; species Apodemus sylvaticus. Next base: position 50,365,483 of record NC_067489.1, read on the forward strand.
ATTTACATTTTAAATTTTATCCGTTTTCCCATCACAGAAAATGCCTATTCTGTCCCATGTCCTCCTACTTCTATAAGGCTGTTCCCCTCCCACATACCTACTCACACCTCCCAGCTCTCAAATCCCCCTCATTGGGGTATCTATTAATCTTTCATAGGACCAAGGACCTCTCCTCCCATTAATACCTGACAAGGCAATCCTCTGCTTCATATTCACCTGGAGCCATGTGTACTTTTTGATTGGTGGGTTAATCCCTGGAAACTCGGAGGGGGGTGGTAGGATAATATTGTTGTTCTTACTATGAGATTGCAAACCCCTACAGCTCCTTCAGTCTTTTCTCTAACTCCTAAATGGGGGAACCCACACTCAGAGCAATGGTTGGCTTGGATCATCCTCCTTTGTATTTGTATAGCTCTGCAAGGGCCTCTCAGGAGACAGCTGTGTCAGGCTCCTTTCAACAAGCCTTTTTTAGCATCCATAGCAGTGTCAGTTTGGTGACTGTATCTTGGATGAATCCCCAGATGTGATATTCTCTGGATGACCCTTCAGTTTCTGATCTGTACTGTGTCTCCATATTTGCTACTGTGAGTATTTTGTTTCCTTTTCTAAGAAGGACCAAAGTACTCACCCTTTGGTCTTGGTTCTTCTTGAGCTTCATGTGGTCTGTGAATTGTATCTTGGGTATTCGGAGCTTTTGGGTTAATATCCACTTATCAGGGAGTGCATACAATGTTCTTTTGTGATTGGGTTATGTCACTCAGGACGATATTTTCTAGGACCATCCATTTGCCTAAAAATGTCATGAATTCATCATTTTTAGTAGCTGAGTAGTACTCCATTGTGTAAATGTACCACATATTCTGTATCCATTCCTCTATTAAAGGACATCTGATTTTTTCCAGTTTCTAGATATTATAAAAAAACATAAGGCTTCTAGAAACATAGAAGGCCAGTGTCTGTGTTATATGTTGGAAAATCTTTTGTATATATGCCCAGGAGTGATATAGTTGGGTCCTCAGATAATACTATGTCCAATATTCTGAGAAACCACCAGATTGATTTCCAGAGTGGTTGGATTAGTTTTTAATGGAGTAGTCACCTTTCTCCACATCCTCATCAGCATCTGCTGTTTTTAAATTAGCCATTCTGACTGGTGTGGGGTGAAATCTCAGGGTTGTTTGATTTGCATTTCTCTAATGACTAAGGATGTTGAACATTTACTTAGGTGCTTCTCAGCCCTTCTCTGTTTATTCTTTGTTTAGATTTGTTGCACATTTTTAATAAAGTTATTTGGTTCTCTGGAGTCTAGCTTTGAGTTCTTTGTATATATTGAATATTGGTCCTCTATCGGATGTAGGATTGGTAAAGCTCTTTTCCCAGTTTGTTGGTTACTGTTTTGTCCTATTGACAGTCTCCTTTGCCTTACAGAAGCTTTGCAAGTTTATGAGGTCGCATTTGTTGATTCTTGATCTTAGAACATAAGCCATTGTTATTCTCTTCAGGAACTTTGTCCCTTGTGCCTATGTGTTTAAGACTTTTCCCTACATTCTCTACTATTAGATTCAGTGTATCTGATTTTATGTGGAGGTCCTTGATCCACTTGGACTTGAGCTTTGTACAAGGAGATAAGAATGGATTGATTTGCATTCTTCTACATTTTAACCCACAGTTGAACTAGCACCATTTGTTGAAAAGGCTATCTTTTTACAACGGGATAGTTTTAACTCTTTTGTCAAAGATCAAGTGACCATAGGTATGTGGGTTCATTTCTGAGTCTTCAATTCCATTCCATTTATCTACCTGCCTGTCACTGTACCAATACCATGCTGTACTGGCTAGTTTTGTGTGTCAACTTGACACAGGCTGGAGTTATCACAGAGAAAGGAGCTTCAGTTGGGGAAGTACCTCCATGAGATCCAGCTGTGAGGCATTTTCTCAATTAGTGATCAAGGGGGGAGAGCCCCTTGTGGGTAGTACTACCTTTGGGCTGGTGCTCTTGGGTACTATAAGAGAGCAGGCTGAGCAAGCCAGGGGAAGCAAGCCAGTAAGAAACATCCCTCCGTGGCTTCTGCATCAGTTCCTGCTTCCTGGCCTGCTTGAGTTCCAGTCCTGACTTCCTTTAGTGATGAACTGCAATGTGGAAGTGTAAGCTCAATAAACCCTTTCCTCCCCAACTTGCTTCTTGGTCATGATGTTTGTGTAGGAATAGAGACCCTGACTAAGACACATGCAGTTTTTAACATAATTGCTCTGTAGTACAGCTCAAGGTCTGAAATACGGATTATACAGAAGTTCTTTCATTGTTGAGAATAGTTTTTGATATCCTGGGTTTTTTATTATTCCAAATGAATTTGAGAATTTCTCTTTCTAACTGTATAAATAATTGAGTTAGAATTTTGATGGGGATTACATTGACTCTGTAGATTGCTTTTGGCAAGATGACCATTTTTATTATATTAATCCTGCCAATCCATGAGCCTCAATCTGAGGTCTTCTTTGATTTCCTTCTTCAGCAACTTGAAGTTTTTGTCATGTAGATGTTTCCCTTGTTTGGCTAGAGTCACAAGAAGATAACTTATATTGTTTGTGACTATTGTGAAGGGAGACTTTTCCCTAATTTCTTTCTCAGCCTGCTTTTCTTTGTTTTTTTTTTCTTTTCTTTTTTGGGTTTTTCGAGACAGGGTTTCTCTGTGTAGCCCTGGCTATCGTGGAACTCACCTTGTAGACCAGGCTGGCCTTGAACACAGAAATCTTCCTGCCTCTGCCTCCCAAGTGCTGGGATTACATACGTGTGCCACCATCTTCCTTTGAGGCTACTGATTTGTTTGAATTAATTTTATATCCAGCTACTTTGATGAAGTTGTTTATCAGCTGTAGGAGTTCTCTGGTGGAGTTTTTGGGGTCACTTAACTTGCTATAATATCATCTACAAATAGTGATATTTTGACTTCTTCCTTTTCAATTTTATCCCTTGACCTCCTTTTGATGTCTAATTTTTCTAGCTAGAATATCAAGTAGAATATTGAATAGATAGGGAGAGAGGGGGCTACACTGATTTTAGTGGGATTGCTTCAAGTTTCTCTCCATTTAGTTTGAGTCTGGCTATTGGTTTGCTGTATATTGCTTTTATTATATTTAGGTATGGGTCTTTAAACCCTGATCTCTCCAAGACTTTTAGCCTGAAGGTATGTTAATTTTGTCAAATGCTTTTTCAGCATCTAATGAAATGATTATGCTGTTTTTTTCCCTTTGGGCTTTTATTACATTGATGGATTTCTGTATATTGAACCATCTCAGCATCCCTGAGATTAAAGCCTACTTCATCATGGTGAATGATCATTTTGTTGTGTTCTTGGATTCAGTTGCAAAATGAACAATTTTCTAGAAAATATTTTCCTTTTTTAATTTTATTTTATTTGTATTAGATATGTTTTTATTTACATTTCAAATGATTTCCCATTCCTGGTTCTCCCCTCACCAAAAGTCCCAAAAGCCCTCTCCCCTCCCCCTGTTCCCCAATCAGCTCCCTCCTGCCTTCCTGTCCTGGTAATCCCCTACATTGCTATATTGAGCCTCTCTAGTACTAGGGACTTCTCCTTCTTTCTTCTTGGCATCATTTGATATGTGAAATGTGTCTTGGGTATTCCAAGCTTCTGAGCTATTATCTTCAAAGAAGAGAGCTAAAATAGAATCTTCCTTTCTCTCTCCCTCCGTCCCTTCTTTTATTTCTCCCTTTCTTTTGTTCTTTCTCTCTCTCTTTCTTTCTTTCTTTCTTTCTTTTTCTTTCCTTCTTTCTTTCTCTCTCTCTTTCATTTCTTCTTCCTTTCTTTCATTTCCCTTTCCTTCGCTCCTTCCTGTTTTCTTTCTTTCTTTCTTTCTTTCTTTCTTTCTTTCTTTCTTTCTTTCTTTCTTTCTTTCTTTCTTTCTTTCTAACATTCTGGGTTTTAAAGACAGGGTTTCTCAGTCAGGTTTTCTCAGGGTTTCATAGTCTGGGCTCTCCTACCTTTACAGTCTGGCCTCAAACTCACAGAGATCCATCTGCCTCTGCCTCTTCAGTGCTGAAATTAATCATATGCATCAACATATGTGGCTCATAAAACATTTTATAATTGAATGTATACTTTAATTTTTAGTTATTTGTTTTACATATTGGTATCCTTAGAAATTGGGGCAGAAGTTATAAATACTTAAAATACTATTTTTGCTTGACAGTTTTGTACATTGTGCTTTGATCATATATACATATATTCCTCTCCAACTCTCCAAATACCCATTTCCCTACCTTGCACTCCAAAGTTTATGCCCCTGTCAGGATTCTCTAGAGTCACAAAACACATGGGTAGTCACCATATAGTTAGGGAAATTGTTGATGACTTACAGTCTGTAGTCCAACTCCCCAACAATGGTCAGCAGCAGCTGTGGATGGAAGTCCAAGGATCTAGCAGTTGCTCAGTCCCACAAGGCAAGCAGGCAAAGAAGAGTGAGTGGAATCCTTTTTTTCAATGTCCTTATGAAGGTCTCCAACAAAGGGTGTGGCCCAGATTAAAGGCATATGTCACCACACCTTTAATTCCAGATGACCTTGAACTCAGAGATCTCCCTGTCTTAATCTTCTGGAATTCATAGCCACTATGCTTCAAGATCTTCAAGATCAAAATGAGAAACTTGTATCTCTCAGCCTCCAGGTTAGGATCATAGGTGAGCCTTCCAATTCTGGATTGTAGTTCATTACACATATAGTCAAGTTTACAACCAGGAATAGCCTCTGCAATCCATCCCTTGTCAACTTGACACAAATAATATCTCATGTCTACATAAAACAATAAGGTCATGAATACGCCTAATATGACATAACTATTCCTCTTACAATTGCAAGTGCATTGGCAAATTTACAATGGGGCAATGTCCCTTAGGAAAATTATTTTAGTGTCTCAGTTTAAATACCAATTGATGTTAAAGAAATTGAAAGAAAGACAAATGTATTCTTAACAAAATATGACAGAAACATTCATATTGCTTTATAATCCTCATTTCTGTAACTGGTTATGTGGCCTTACCTGGTATTTATAACTACCTTCCTCTACTACCCATTCTGTATTTCCTTCACTCTCAGAAAGCACCTCAGCAGGTCTTGGCTCCTTTTCTGGAAGATTGACCCATACCTTCATTCCTGATGGGTCTTCATCTTTTGGGGGTTTTTTTTCTTAATTTTTTTCTTTATTGATATATTTTTTATTTACATTTCAAATGATTTCCCCTTTTCTGGGTTCCCACTCCCCGCAAGTCCCATAAGCCCTCTTCCCTCCCCCTGTTGGATTAGGCTGTTGTAGTTTTCCATTGACTTTAATCACAGGATATGCTAGTACTAAGAGATGCCCTAAGGAATCTCCTGAACTCCAGACATAATAATGCTTACCTCCATTGTGGAGAGGCAATCTAATTAACCCATGAAAATCTGGATCTATCACCACTTCTAACACTGTTATTCCTTTCCTATTTTGTTGGTTTAAGGGCATTAGAGCACAAAATGGCCAAGGGGAAGTCTGAGTTTCCAGTTCAATGGAATGTTTGTTGTGGCTTCAGGTAGGAGTTGTGGGGACAGGAAGCAAAAACTTTCCTAGAGTATCACTAGGAGTGATAGTGAGTTGAACTATTCTCTTTTCCACCCCTTGATTCCTGGACCCATGGATCCTGGCTATGGGAAAAACTATCTTGTATTGGACACTAATTCAAAGCATATACTTCCTTCTGAAGAACTCTGCCCCAGACCTCCATGCTGTTGCCAGCTACTTGGCACTGTAACTGTAATTTCAAAGGGACATTCCATCTTTCTATCATATCAGCTGCTTCATGATGATGGGAAACATGGTAAGACCAGTGAATTCCATGATCATGGACCCACTGTCTCACTTCTCTGGCTGTGAAAAGAGTTCCTTGTTCAGAAGCAATACTGTATAGAACACCATGAGGATAGATAATGCATTCTTTGAGTCCAGAGATGGTGGTTTTGACAGAAGCATTGCAGGCAGGAAAGGCAAATCCATAACCAGAATAAGTCTCTACTCCAGTAAAAAAAAACCTTTGGCTTTTCCACGGGGGAAGTGGTCCAATGTAGTCAACCTGCCACCAGGTTGCAGGCTGGTTAGCTTGAGGAAAGGTGCCATATCTGGGGTTCAGTGTTGGCTACTGCTGTTGGCAGATCTGTAGCAGCTCTAGGCAGGTCAGCCTTGGTGAGTGGAAGTCCATGTTGCTGAGCTGAGGCATGGTGGCTGTCTTGGCCACCATGGCCACTTTGTTCATGAGCCCTTTGGGCAATGACATGGATGGCTGAGCAAAGAGGCTGACTGTACACAGAACACATCATTGTAACCACTTGATTATTGAACTCCGCAGGTGACGTCACCTTTTAGTGAGCTTCAGGACACAGGACACAAATATCTTCACATTCTTTGCCCATTTGGAGAACTCTAGCCACATACTTCTTCCCCAGATATATTTCTCACCAATTTTCCAATCGTGATTTTTCCATGTCGCTGACCATCCAGCCAATCCATTGGCTATAGCCCATGAGTCAGTGAACAATTGTACATCTGGGAATTTCTTCTTCCAAACAAACTGTATTACCATGTGTACTGCCTGAAGTTCTGCCCACTGTGAAGATTTTCCTGCACCTGTATCTTTCAGGGTTGTTCCAGAGAAGGGTTGTAATTTGACAGCTGTCTGCTTCTGGGTGGTGCCCCATCCAGGAGGGCACCGATAAGGATTGCCAAGCCATCCTTAAACCAGGTCCTAGTCTTCTCTTCTTCAGTCAGTCTAATATAGGGAACACCCCATGAGGCTATAGGTGCATGCTTGGTAGCAGATGGGATTGTAACAGGTGTAGAAACCTTAGGCATTTGAGTACTTCTTCATGCAATTTGCTTGTGCCTTCAGGACATGCTTTGGTCCAATAACTTATATACTATTTCTATTTGATAATAAACTGCTGCTGTGCACGTCCTACTTTATGATTTGTAGGGTCTGGTAACACCCACCTCACAATGGGCAGTTCAGATTGCATAGTAACTTGATGTCCTATTGTCAAGTGTTGAGTTTCCACTAAGGTCCAATAGCAGGGCAAGAACTGTTTTTCAAAGGGAGAGGAGTTGTCTGCAGATAATGATAGAGCTTTTCTCCAAAAATCCCAAAGGTCTCTTCTGTGATTTACCTACAGGGGTCTGCCAGAGATTCCAGACAGCATCTCTATCTGCCACAGACACCTCAAGTATCATTGAGTATGGATCATATGGATCATATGGTCCAAGTGGTAGAGCAGCCTGCACGGCAGCCTGGACCTGTTGAAGAGCCTTCTATTCCAGTCCCCACACAAAGATAACAGCTTTCGGAGTCACTTGGTAAATAGAAGTGAGTAACACACCTAAGTGAGGAATGTGCTGTATCCAGAATCCAAACAGACCCACTAAATGTTGTGCTTCTTTCTTGGTAGTGGGAGGGGCAAGGTACAAAAACTTATCTTTCACCTTAGAAGGACTATCTCTGCATACCCCATCCCACTGTGCTCCTAAGAATTTCACTGAGGTAGATGGTCCTTAAATTTTGGTTGGATTTATTTCCCATCCTCTGATACACATATGAGTTATCAATGAATCCAAAGTGATTGCTACTTCCTGCTCACTTGGTCCAGTCTGAACAATGTTATCAATATAGTCATCAATGTTGTAGAGACATATATTGTGGAAGAGACAAATTATCAAGATACTTTCTAACTAAGTTATGACACAGGACAGGTGAGTTAATATATCCTTGAGGCAAAACTGTAAAGGTATATTGCTGGTCTTGCCAACTGAAAGCAAATGGCTTCTGGTGGTCTTTAAGGACAGGTACTGAGAAGGCATTTGCCAGATCAAGCTGCATGCCAGGTACCAGGAAATGTGTTAATTTGTTCAAGTAACAGAACTGCATCTGGTATAGTAGCTGAAATTGGAGTTACTGCCTGATTTAGTTTTCGATAGTCAACTGTCATTATCCATGATCATCTCTTATCTGGCCAGATAGGAGAGATAAAGGGATATGTGGTGGGAACCACCATCCACGCATCTTTCAAGTCGTTGATAGTGGCAGTAATTTCTGCACTTCCTCCAAGAATACGACACTGTTTTTTATTTACTATTTTTTAGCAGAGACAACTCTAAAGGCTTCCATTTAGCCTTTCCAAACATAATAGTCCTCACTTTACAGGTCAGGAACCCAATGTGAGAATTCTGCCAATTTCTGAGTATATCTATTTCAATTATACATTCTGGAACTGGGGAAATGACCACAGGATGTGCTTGGGGCTTACTGGACATACTGTGAGTCAGGCATCAGTCAAAACTCCATCAATCACCTGTCCTCCATAAGTCCCTACTCTGCCTGGAGAGCCACAAAGTTTCTTGGGATCTCCTGGGATCAGTGTCAGTTCAGAACCAGTATCCAATTGACCCTGGAGAGTCTGATTATTTCCTTTCCCCAGTGTACAGTTGCTCTTGTAAAAGGCTGTCAGTCCCTCTAGGGAAGAATTGGGGAAAGACTAACAGTAAAACTTTTTGTGTCTTATTAAGATCTTTCCTCAAGGGAACCTGGCCACTATTTCAGTCAAGGGGTTCTGGATCTGCAAACTGGCTTAAATCTGGAAATTGATTCACTGGCCGAGAGTGCCTTTTGCCACAATCCAGTGTAGCATTTCTTTCATTTGTTTGAGAATTTTTCTGCTTATACAGATCAAACAGATATGCAGTATACTTCCTATTTCATGCCTAGAAACACAATGATTGATTAGCCAGAACCAAAGGTACAAACCAGTCATGCCATTATAAATTTCACCTCACCTTTGCTGACCATTATGGGGTATGTCATTATAAACATTGTTTTGTCTATGCTGTCTATTATAATAACTATGATCACTTTGTCTCTGGCGATTCAATGCTGCCACAAGGCCCTTGTTACCTAAGGGCCCAATTAAACCTATTGAATTTAATTCATCTAATTGAGCAGTAACATTGCCAACCCTATGGTCTGGCATAAGGAATAGGGCAAGAAAAAAACTCTTCAAATGTGCTGGTGCCCCTCTCACGAGTTTGAGTCTTATAGGACTGGTGAAGGGACCCATGAGAAATATTTCATTAAGCTTTGTCTTTTCATTGTGGAGTTGAGTACATTGTTGTTAAGAGATATTAAGGAATAGTGGTTGTTGCTTCCTGTTATTTTCGATGTTATTTTTATGTTTGTGTGGGTATCTTCTTTTGGGTTTGTTGGAAGAAGATTACTTTCTTCCTTTTTCTAGGGTGTTGTTTCCCCCCTTGTTTTGGCAATTTCCATCAATTATCCTTTGGAGGGCTGGATTTGTGTACAGATATTGTGCAAACTTGGTTTTATCATGAAATATCTTGGTTTCTCCATCTATGATGAATGAGAGTTTTGCTGGGTATAGTAGCCTGGGCTGGCATTTGTGTTTTCTTAGGGTCTGTATGAGGTCTGCCCAGGATCTTCTAGCTTTCATCATCACTGGTGAGATATCTGGTGTGATTCTGATAGGTCGGCCATTATAAGTTACTTGCCCTTTTTCCCTTACTGCTTTTAATATTCTTTCTTTGTTTAGTGAATTTGGTGTTTTGATTTATGTGCCTGGAGGATTTTCTGCTCTGGTCCAGTCTGTTTGGGGTTCTGAACACTTCTTGTACGTTCATGGGCATCTCTTTCTCTAAGTTAGAGAAGTTTTCTTCTAGAATTCTGTTGGAGAAATTTACTAGCCCTTTAAGATGTAAATCCTAGCTCTCTTCTATACCTTTAATACTTAGGTTTGGTCTTCTCATTGTGTGCTGGAGTTCCTGGATGTTTTGAGTTACCAGCTTTATGCATTTTGCATTTTCTTTGACTGTTGAGTCAATGTTTTCTATGGTATCTTCAGCACCTGAGGTTCTTTCTTCTATCTCTTGTATTCTGTTGTTGATGCTTACATCTATGACTCCTGAATTCTTTCCAAAGTTTTCTATCTCCAGATATATCTCACTTTGTGGTTTCTTTATTGTTTCTACTCCCACTTTTAGATCCTGGATGGTTTTGTTCTGTTCCTTCACTTGATTGTTTGTGTTTTCCTGTAATTCTTTTTTTTTCGATATAATTTATTTACATTTCAAATGATTTCCCCTTTTTTAAGGGATTTTTGTGTTTCTTCTTTAAGGGCTCCTAGCTATTGTCCCATGATCTCCTGTATTTCTTTAAGTGATTTTTGTGTTTCCTCTTTAAGGGCTTTTACCTGTTGACCAATGTTCTCCTGTATTTCTTTAAGGGAGTTATTTAAGTATTTCTTGAAGCCCTCTATCAGCATCATGAGATATGATTTTAAATCCAACTCTTGCTTTTCTGGTGTGTTGGGGTATCTGGGACTTGCTGTGGTGGGAGAACTGAGTTCTGATGTTGCCATGTGGCCTTGGTTTCTGTTGGTAGGGATCTTTTGCTTACCTTTTGCCATCTGGTAATAGATGGTATTTTTGTCTCTGGCTGGAGTTTATTCCTCCTGTGGGCCTGCAAGCCTGTATCCTTACTCCTCTGAGCTCAAAAGTGAAAGCACTGCTGGGAGATCTCTCTCTCCTGGCAGGCTATGCACAGAAGACTGTGGAGTTTCCTGGCTCCCTGGTGCAAATGGCAGTAGGCAGGAAAACTTCTGTCCCAGCTGTTTCACTGATCACAGAAGACTGTGGAGTCTCTCAGCTCTCTGGTGCAAATGGCAGTGGATAGACTCCCATCCCAGCTCTTTCACTGATCTTAGGCCCTGTGTGCTCCTAGCTGGGTCCCCTCCAGAGAGAAGGTGGAGATCTCACCTCTGCACTCAAAAGTGAAAGCCTGGTTCATATATTTTTGAATATATGGCCTCTCACTGCAATGTGGTTTACTTACAAGGGACAACATCCTTCAAGAAAACTGATTTTCCACTTCCTATTACTACAATGGCAAGAGCTCCTCAGCATAAAGTAATAATTCATGAGCCTAACCTCCATTTCACATATTGAGACTCACTCATTTTATCAAGAATAATTGTTTAATATGTCAATATTCACTTGATTTCAAAATAAAAAATGCAAATATGCTAATATTCATTCTGAAATAGATTTTTTAATCAGTTCACTTTTGATTACTTATGTTAGCTTATTTAAAAGCTAACATAGCCAAGATTGTTAAGTAGAATATATTTATAAAAATTAATTTAGTTACTTTCTATAAAACTCATTTTCTTACCCCTACTTGTTAACTATTACCAAGTTGTCAGAAGTGAAATTATATGTATGTAATTATATATTATATTATTATATTAATTTATATTAATCATTAACAATATATAATTATGCATAATATATGCTATTACTTGTATGTATGTACATTTATATGCATATTTACTAACATACTCAAAATATGTATATATTTTGTATGTACATAATGCATGGAACAACATTTTAAATATATGTAATGAGTCTGAAAAAGAGTACTTAGATTGGATTGACTGAAAAAAGGGAATGTGGAAATTATTTAATTATACTACAATTTCATATGACAAATATATTTGAAAGAAACTAAGCATCCTCTGATATTCATTTTAGGCTTACTACTCAAACCTCTTACAATAGAAACCATCATATCTACATGAATTTATTTTTTTCCTCATTTTACCTATATGCATGTTCACTGGTCAAAGGTAATGTTTGAAAATGATTGGAGATGTTACAAAACAGTTTATGTGTATTAATGTACCACTAGAAAATAATGACAGAGTTCTCAAAGCAATAATTTAATCTGGGTATCTCAGACTCATAGAAAAATGAGAGATACTTCAATAAAATCAAAGGCTCACATTCTCCAGACTGCTAGCATTAAGGCAAAGTGTCTTGATCCTAATTTTCCAAAGAATAATTTATTCACTGATATATAAAAAGCTAAACTTTTTTTGGAGATTAAATGTGCAGGGTTTACACTCTCCTTTCAATGTTTCTTTGGGAATTAGTTAAATTTCAACAAATACTTCACTTTTCTTTGACAGTATAGTGTCAGCTTGCACATTAGTTTCAAAGACATTTTAAGCAATGATAAGGTTACATGCAAATCTTACAATCATCTTATGAGAATAAGCTCTTAATCACAAGAAATATTGAGTAAATCTGGCATTAAAATTTCCAATCTTATAGTATATGTGCACATACGTATTTATAAATGGTGACTTGGAATATTTGTTTACATGATTTTTTGAAAAGATATATTTATTTATTTATACATACTATTATATATGTATGGAAGTACACTGTGAACACTCCAGAAAAGAGAATCAGATCCACTATAGATGGTTTTAAGCCATGATGTGGTTACTGGTAATTTAACTCAATCTGTTTTTGTTTTTTTTAAGATGTATTTATTTTATTATATGTAAGTACATTGTAGCTGTCTTCAAACACACAAGAAGAGGGCATCAGACCTCATTACAAATGGTTGTGAGCCACAATGTGGTTGCTGGGATTTGAACTCAGAACATTTGGAAGAGCAGTCAGTGCTCTTAACCACTGAGACATCTTATCAGCCCAATTTAACTCAACCTTAAGAAGAACAGTCAGTCCTCCTAACTACTGAGTCATCTCTTCAGCCCTGTTTACATTATTTTTATTTACAACAGTATGGATAAAATCCTTTAACTTTAGAGATCAAATAATTATAAAAAAAATCTAAAATCTAAACTGCTTGTTGAGAATGAATCCTGGGTCATTTTAAGGACCTTTGATTCTATGGGCATTAAAAACCTTTAATTGCTCACTTAGTCTTATTTTTACTGAATAAAGAGACACAATCTAAATTGGCTTTTGGTGTATTAAAAAATTAAACCTTAATTATCCAAGCTAGTAAATAACTGATTTTTGTATTATCTTAAGTCAGGAACCTTATAAACTCTGCACACTACTTCATATTCCAACATTTTACACCAACTGAATCTGATAATACTTCTCATTATTTGATGTTAAGAGAGCTTGAATATTCCTAAAAGATTGGAATTCAAATGCTGAAACCTGACTGTAGACATTTAGATACAGCATCCCTACAAATAAAATCAACATTAGTTTGTTACTTTCATATAAAGCAGTGCTATTTACATCAAACATTTTTGTAGATTTGTTGAATTATTGCACGCTGTTCTTCATGTAAAAGTCTGACCAATGGCCAATACATTAAATCACTTGGCTAAATAAGAACAAAGACAAGGAGCTACTGAATATTTAATTATTCAAAATATAGAGATATTGTTTCACATTTTTAGGTTTAGATAGCAATATTTTTATTTGTTTTTCTCTGTTTTTAAATTATTCATATCACTTTATATTAGAGTTGCATTCATACAAGCTAAAGATGAACCTAACAAGTGAGAAACTGATTTGAACTTTGAAAGCAAATTCTGTGTCTCAAAAGAATATAGGTATTTATGTGTGTTATACAATGACTACAAGTGAAACATTTGAAAATTGAAAAATAATTTTGTTAACACATCCTAATTGTACCAAATGTCCAATTTGTGACATTTCTATAATATATATAAGGTAACTAAACCTTATTCCACCCCTGTAGTATATTATTTTTCATTACCCTCTGGCCTCTCATTTGATCACATTCCTCATAGAAGGCCCAGGAAATACAAGATTTATTTTTTATTTCAAGTTTTATTATCAATCACCAAGAAAACACTAACAATAATGACAGAGAAAGAGACAGAGAGAGAGAGAGGAAGAGGGAGGGAGGGGGAGAGAGAGATTTGAAGTAGGAGGTGTATATGGGAGGATTTAAAAGAAGGAGAGGGAAGGGAGAGATGTTATAATCTAAAAAAAAAATTAAATAAGGAAAACTATAGGAAGCTTAGTAGTGGCACAGTTTTAGGATATTAACAGAACACTACATAGTTATACCACCCTCAGAACACAAAGTGATTCTGGAAGCTTTGGTTCCCCTAATCTTTTGTGAAATACAGCTTAGAAAAATACAGCCTACATCATGTTCATGATAATGACTCAATTTATATACTCTTCAGAAATCTGCCAAAGGGTGTAATCTTTAAAAACAATGAACTAGAAAGTAAATTTAACCATTGGTTCACTACTTATACTTGTATCTCACATTTATATATTGATATTTTGCAAGGTTTATGTTTCACATCTTTAGGATATTTCAATATATATATATATATATATATATATATATATATATATGTATGTATGTATTAAACTACTATGCTAATCTTGGCACAATACTTCTATATTTTTGGCAAAGTTAACTTCCTCCTAGTTCCTGTTCACAACCTCCCAGCTCATAAATCTATTGCCGACCACACGCTAACTTATTTGTTACTTTTCTTAAATTAAATTTATATGCTAAACTTGGTATGTATGGTTGATTTGTGTTTGCGCGCATGCATATGTGTGTGTGTGTGTGTGTGCGTGTGCGTGTGCGTGTGCGTGTGCGTGTGTGTGTGTGTGTGTGTGTGTGAAGAACATGCATGGCTGGCTGGTGAAGTAGAGGAGAAGACCACAGTTTCCTTGAAACTGGAATTACATCTGTACTGGGAACTGAGATCTGGTCATCTTCCAGGACTACTAGTGCCCCTAATGGCCTTCTTTCCACACTAATTTACTTTTTCTTTTGTGCCATGATTTCATTATTGTGAAAGAGTTATATTATTGGAATATTATTATTATTTTGATTAATTCTCACTAAAATAATTAAAGTTTTATGTATTTATTTCATATGTTTGTGTGTGTGTGTGTGTGTGTGTGTGTGTGTAAACCTGAGTATGTGTTGGAGGTAATACCTTGTTTGGTGGTTTGCAAATGCTTGGCCCAGTGAGAGCCACTGTTAGGAGGTATGGCCATATTGCAGTAAGTGTAGTTTTACTGGAGGAAATATGTCACTGTGGAGGCAATGAGCCTCTTCTTAAGCACGTGAGAGCCAGTCTTCTCCCAGTGGCCTTCAAATGTAGGTGTAGAATTCTCAGCTAGCTTCTCCTACACTGTGCCTATCTGGATGTAATCCATTCTGCCACCTTTGTGATAATGGAATGAACCTCTGAACCTATAAGCCAGCCCCAAATAAATGTTTTCCTTATAAAAATTGCCTTGGTCATAGTGTCTGTTCACAGCAGTAAAACCATTAACTAAGACATCTTGCAATCTCAAACGATGGTTTTAGCTTATGGGGAGCTGGAATTGTAGGCATACTTTAAGCAAACCAAGGAGGTCGATCTGATCTGTACTCTAATCCTCATGTCAGAGCAGAAATGGCTGTTAAGTACTGAGTGTCCTCTTCAGCAACAAAGTAAAGGATGTCTGAATTCATTCTTCATGAAGTGTTTTAAATAGGCTGATGAATGCAAATAAAAATAGAAAATATAATTTGAACTATATATCAAATTTTGTAAAAGCAATTGGTGATACAATGATTAATATCAGACTCTACAGCTAAAATTACAAGAATGAAGAAGCTACTGTCGTTTGTGTAAACAGGAAATGCTCCTTAACCTGAATATTTAAAGTTGGCTCTACCTGGTGGTACTATTTGTGGAGGTCATAGAGACATTACTAATTCTAAAGCCTGTGTTCCTTCCACAATAGAGAATCAGTATACTTTTGCTAACAGGAAGCAGCTGGCTCCCCAGCCCTCTAGCTGTGAAGGACTATTTCCTTAAAGTGTGAGACTAGATGAAACATTCTTTCATTAAAGTCCTTTTTCAAGTGTTCTATTTCAGCAAAGAGAAAGTACCTAGTACTGAGAAACATATGACAAAAATAACCATGGCAATAAGAAAGCATGATGCTCAGTAGGGGCAGGCAGTTCAAAGTGAAGGGAACTACCAGTCGCCTTTTAACTTATGAATGGAATGATTTCATACCATTGTTCTCATAACATTTCAATGTGATAATTTAAAAAAGAAATGTGGCAGATTTAGTGTAAAGTATACAAGGTTTGTTTACTTGAATTTACTAAGATATATATTGTAAAAACCTAGCATCATGAAAGAGTTCACACTTTAAGCATATGATCACTGTCTATGATTATTATTAGTTCACCTTTCAGAAAAAAGGAAAATCTCAGGTATGTACAAATCAATACAATACTCTATAATTTTAATAATGGTAGCAAATAATTAATTGCTAAAAATCTTTGGTCTCTTATGGTATTTATGTTTAAATGTTATTTCCTCTATATTAATATAATAATGCAAAATAATCCGACAATTAAACCCAAGAGTTTCAGATTAGATTATCTGAAAAATAACATATAAATACTATTTTGAAAATCTGAACTATATGGAATTTTGATGATTTTTAAAGCAACATCTGTAAGTCAAAACAGGATGGTCATTATATTCATATTTTCTTCTACCTTTTATGCTATAATGCTACTAATACTGCTAGGAATAAGTGTCTCATACATTACATACATGCACCTCACATCCCATTATGGGCTATCTCTTGCTTTCATACAAGAGCAGAATGTAACTCCATTTTATTTGCAAAGGCATATTCCTTGATTTTCTTTCTGGTGTTTATGCTTGTGATAACAGAAAATGCTTTTTTGTAGTAATATATGTCATACTGTTTAAGTAAATTCACATTTTGCACTCAAATTTGCTATTGTATTTAAAGGATCCTTTGTTCGCTCTATATAATGTAAAAATACTAACAACAAACTTGTAATATCCATCCTATAGCTATTTAACTTAATTTGATTACTTCAATTTCATACTTTCTGGAGGCAAAAATAGATTGGTTTTACTCTTTTAGAAGTGTATTGTATACCCCATTAAACTTATTTTATTACTTCAAATATGTTTTGTTAAATTATTAATATAGGATCCTTAATGAAAAATGAATTAAACATTATTACTATAAATATTTATAGATTTTGTAAACACTCACATAATACATATACAATATACACACACATATAAATTGATACATAGATAATATAGAGAGAGAGATATTTAGATGATATGCTTAGAAATAGAGATATATGGTGATATAAATATTAAATTGTTCAGGAAATATTTGATTGGTGGACAAAAATTGCATCTATGAACTGCTACCAAAACAAATGACAGTATGAAATACATTTTTATCAAAAGTTCAGAAAATTAGAGCCTGTTAACCAATACAGATTTCCTGAAATGCAAATAAATCATTTTGATATATGATTTATTATTTTATTTTATCTTCCTGAGAAGGTTTGCCAACCTGAATGAACATATTTAAAAGTCATGATAAATAATGTATTGCTCTGTACAATAGTAAATTTATTCTTTTTTATTAATATTATTTAATCCTTTTTACAGTCCTGCCTTTATCCATCTCCCATCTGCCCTCCAAATGTTCCTCATCCCATTCCTCTGCTCCCATCTCCAAGAGGATGTCCCCACCTCACCCTCAACCCCAATCCCACCAGATGGCCCCATTCTCTGGGGCCTCAAGTCTCTATAGGATTAGGAGCATCTTCTCTAAGGCCAGACCAGGAAGTCTTTGCTATATATGTTGGAGGCTAGTATATGCTACCTGGTTGGTGCCTCCTTGTCTGAATGATCTTATGTCCAGTTAGTCAACACTGCTGGTCTTCCAATGTGGTCACCATTCCCCTCAGCTTCTTGAATTTTTTCCCTAATTCAGCCACAGGAGTCTCAGGCTTCTGTCCATTGATTGGGTGTAAGTATCTACATATGACTCTTTCAGCTGCTTGTTGGGCCTCTTTGAGGCTACATGCTAGGCTCCTGTCTGTAGGTAGTAATAGTGCCAGGCCTTAGAGTCTCCCCTTGAGCTAAATCTCAATTTGGACCTCTCACTAAACCTCCTTTCCCCCATTCTCTTCTCCATTTTTATCCCTGCAGTTCATTTAGACAGGAACAGTTCTGGTCAGAGTTTTTGACTGTGAAATGATAACCCCATCATTCCTGTCTTTGTATTGGAGATGGACTTATTGTTGGGTATTTCATTTGGAATACTACTCAGCTATGAATAAAGACATCATGAGTTTTGCAGATAAATGGATGGAACTAGAAAATTCCATCCTGAGTGAGGTAACTCAGACCCAAAATGACATGCATGGTATGTACTCACTAATAAGTGGATATAAGCTTAAAAAAAAAGTATAGGATACCCACAGTACAATCCACAAAACTCAAGAAGGTTAACAAGCCAAAGGGTCCAACTGAGGATGCCTAAATCCCCTGGGAGGGAGAAGAAAGCAATCATGGGAAGTAGAGGAAGGGGGGGACCAGGGTGAGAGAGAGTTCAGGGAGGTAAAAAGGGGAACATGAACATATGGGGGAGGGAGAAACTGGAGTGAAGCCCAGAAGGCCACCAGAAAGGATGGAAACAGGCAACCTCTGGAGTTTCAAGGTGGGGAGGGTGTGACCCTCTAGAATGCACCATAGTCCTGGGAAGTGGGAGAAGCATAGGACTCAAATGGAGGGTCCTTAGCACATTTATTCTTGATTTCTGAACTCTTTTTCCATTAATCCCTGGATTTTGCTAAAGGATTTTAAGCTACAACTCATCTAGTGCTTTTCTCACAATAAAATAAACACAAGATAGATGAAAAATGAAAAAAAAAACACCATCAGAAAGTCTTTGAATGAAAACAAGGAGGTTTCTGTTTATTCATTTTCCTCTCCTATTTTAGATGAGACAAGAGAATCACTTCTCTCCCTGAAGACAGTACTTCTTAAAAACTTTGTAATGTCAAGTATAATTAGGATAAATTGTACTTTTTGTGCTCACAAAAGACATATATTTCACTCTAACCATCTCAGGACAGAAGCTAAAACAAAGTGTCTCTCAGTTGAAACAGCACATTATGTTTTAAGTCACTTGTCAAATTAGCGTAACTCCAACTTGGTATATGATTAACTGGCAACTCCTCAGTGCCCAGCAAGACTACCCATAGCTATAATCACAGCATGTGCATAACATTTCTGAGTATTCAAACAAGAACCCAGATACCCACTGCTAGAAAAGCAAACAATGTCAGAAATAGGATCACCTCAACTTAACACGCAAATCCATAAATAATTAGAAGCAAATGTGTCATTTGTAGTTTGGAAATTATAAGTGATTTTATATTTTAGAGGCAGAAAGGTAGATTAAATTACATCGAAAATGTATTTATTATTCTAGGAGGATCCTTATAAATATGATACATAAATGCAACACAAAATGTATAAAGAGTACATACTATAAGAGTGTTTTGAAGGAATTTTTGCCCGCAATATGTCCTAATAATTTCATGAACTAAATGAATATTCTGTCATTTCGTGATACATATGATACACCATGATACACAGTTGTGGCAAGGCTCTAACGAGTAGCTGGCCAGCAGTCTCTTAGGGTTAGAGATTGCCACAGAAGTACCCCTAATGATAGACCATGCACAGATTTAGCAAATAGTAAGACTTCCCAGTCATAAGTATTACATGTTAAGAACTCTATGTTATAAGTTCATAATAATGTATCAGTGGGGCCTTATATATTTCAAATATCTGTCAAATTGGTATTGCCAAATTTTTATCATCTAAAAATATGTTTTTCTGAATTTGAAGGATAATATTTTGAAAGAGTGCACATTTGCCAAGATTTAGCTTCTTTTTCACTTTTGTATTTTGCAATTAAAATAACTCCATTCCTTTCTTTCCTCCAACCACTACCATATGTCATTTACTTTCTTTTCCACTCATTTCTACTTTTTAAAATTGTCATATAACACATCCATACACCCCCCCCACACACACACATACACAGACATAAATATATAAATACAGTCTATAGTATATCACTTGTATGTCTTCAATGTCAGGATTGCCCAGTTGATATTGAACTCCCAAATGATGTAATTTTTTTGAAGGAGAGTCTCCCGGCTCTTAAAATTCCTTGGTTTCCTACATTTCATTGATTAGAGTTGATTCTCCATGGAATGTTTTCCTTTCCATGTTATCATGTCTGTTAGTATTGTACTTAGGTATAATTTTGTGTCTTAAACACTCAGTTTTCATCTTTATTTGGTCTATAATCTATATAACTTTCTCCAATTCCTGCAAAATCCTAACTATCCTTTAAGGTAGTCTCATTGGTAAGCTCATAAATAAAATAGTTTCTAATTCCCAAGAAAAATAAAAGTTGTTTTCCTTACTGTCTGAAAAATACTACCATTGTAATAGTTATGTTTCTTAATCCTATTTACCTAAGGTACTATGAACTCACAACTGAATTATAAAATTACTGATGGGTTTTCAGAAGTAGAAAATGCTATTCTTTTTAAAACAACTAATGCCTCGATAACTAAAAACTGGTGAGGGTTTTGCATTAAGTAGACACTCCATGTATACCACTACATTAAATCTAGGCAGTCCTAAAGATGGAGATCATCCATATTGCAAGTAGGATCATGTATATTGTTCTCAACTGATGGCCCCTTTTGACATAACCAAATTAAACAACAGTGTAAAAATTCATGTGGATTCTATAATGACAACATTACAAACTGTATTTCCTTCAAAAAGAATGATTAGAAAAACCTCTTACTAGGACACAGAAATAGGTCAACAGTTCTCATGATATAATTGTAAATTCTGAGAAGTGCACCACATTGAAATAACACACAGAAAGCATTAAAACTGATTTTTCAATTCTTTTCATCTAAAAACATGAGGTGGCTGTTTATCCTCTCACTACTACTGCTACATAGCTCAGTAATTTCTGGATTGATAGCTAACAGGCAGTTTCAGAACTGTTTATATATATAAATTTGGTACACTTGGACTTACTGTGTATTAATTTATTTGAGAACCTTCTGTATGTTAAAATATATGATAATTATTTTCCAATTTTTATTTTAATTACTTATAATAATGTTATAGTTTATATGTACAGATAATAAAATTGATATTATATTGAGATTTATCAACTTTAATATAACAATTTAATATCAAATTTAATATAACAATTTAATATAACAATATAATAATATAAAAGTATAACAATATACTTTTTCTAAAGTTTATGGATTTGATAGACTATGTATCAATTCAATTGAATTCATTTTGAACATTTTTTCAAAAGAAAGATTTTCATCACTAAATATTAATTTTTGTTTTGATATAATGTTATTCTGACAGTAGGTTTAAAGAAAACAGCCCCTCTGCCATCAATATTTTCATAAACCTATTATTCAAAACTGGCTAAATTATCCAGTTGAAACAAAATTGATCCTTAAAGAAGTAATGTATAGTTTAAAAAATCCATCCTTCAACATTAGAATAACTGCTAAACATTAATATGCCCCACTTTCAGAATTTATTTGATTGATATGTTGTTTGGACTTTTATGTGCATATGGACAGCTATATTATGATAATCTGAGAAGTATAGTTTATGAATAAAAACTTGAACATGAGTTTTCAGGTTTGCGACTACGGAAGTTTGTTGGACAGGAGTCAAGGAGCTCTTATCACACTTCCACTGGAACACAGCAATGGCTTATGCCTCTAATGGAAGTTGCTCTCAGGGCTGGAGACTTTATGATACATTCCCTTTCACATTGTTATACTCAGTGCTGGTTAATTTGAATTGTAAACTCAATAAAATTTAGAACAACATATAGGAAAAACAAAAGAGGATTAATTGAACATGGAAAACCCACTCTGAATGTGGGTGGCACTATCGGCTGGGATCTTGGGCCAGCAGAAAAATCACACTCTAGCATTGGCCAGATGTCTGGGACCCTTATGGAAGAGTTGGGGAAGAACTGAGGGCCCCAAAGGGATTGCAACTCCACAGAAGACCAACAGAATCAAATAACCTCAACCCTTGGGGACTCTCAGAGACTAAACCACCAACCAAATAAAATACACAAGCTATACCAAGGCTCCTGGCACATATGTAGCAGATGTGTGCAGCTGAGTCTTCCTATGGGTCCTCCCTATGGCTCCTCCAATAATTGGACAGGGCCTGTGTCTAAATCCTGTCTGTGGAATGCATTTTCCTAACTGTGCCGCCTTGTCTGGCCTTAGTGGATGAGAATGAACCTAATCCTGCAGAGACTTGATGTTGCAGGATGGGGGATGGGGGGAGAGTAGACATGTTCTCAGAGGAGAATGAGAGGAGGGATAGGGAGAGGGATTGTGTGAGGGGGTAATGGAATAGGAGACAGCAATAGGAATAAATTAATTAACGGAAAAAGGATAAGAATTTGAAAGTGGGCAAGGAGGATTCATAGGAAAGTTTAGACTGATGAAATGGAAAATATGGAATTATTATTTCAAAAAAATTAAAAACTAAAAAAGAAAGAAAAAGAAATAAAAGCAGCTGGAGCTAACATTCATCTCTCTCTGTTTATGATGCTGGGTGAAATGTGACAGTGGCTTCATGTGCCTGACATCATCCAGTCGATGTTATGATCAATTGTACCCTAAAATCATTAGCCCAAATTAACCCTTTACATTCAAAGTTACTTTTGTCATTTAGTTTATCACAACAGAAAAGTAACTAGTATATAGTCATCAAGCTAGTCCCTTTCACTCTTCAATCACCCTTGTCTGTGTTTAAGCAGAGATCTCCCTTGGGTGACCCTACAGAGGGAAAAAGAAATCACATTTATCAGTCTGATGCAAAATGGTCCTTTTTATTGTTGTTAACTCTCACTTTCTTCCCAGTGTGTCAGGTCACAAGCCTATGGCTCAGGGATCCCTCAACACTAATTGTGGTTTTAACTGAGATTTGTATAACTTCTGTGGTATCCTGTAGTTACTCAACACAAAGAATACACCCCTCTGCACAATCTGAATTAACAGATTTTCATTATTTTACAGTTTTACCAATTGATATCATTCTTGGATCTGGGCAACAAGTTTAAGAAGTAAAAGAACCAATGCATTTTGAAACTTAATACCTGCTCCATAAATGTTGAATATTTTAATTATATGCTATAATCCAATTACATGCTTTTACATGTCTTCACAAAGTACACACAAAAATTGTTTGTGTAAGCAT
This sequence comes from Apodemus sylvaticus, assembly GCF_947179515.1. Taxonomy (NCBI): domain Eukaryota; kingdom Metazoa; phylum Chordata; class Mammalia; order Rodentia; family Muridae; genus Apodemus; species Apodemus sylvaticus. Next base: position 50,388,572 of record NC_067489.1, read on the forward strand.
ATAAACATAAAATCATGAAAATTTTTTGTTTTGATTAAATGAATTGATAGACATTTTTTCTTTAAATACATATTTTATTGATGTGTATATATTCATACAAATATATTAGCCTCATATTAAGTGTTTATCTGTCACATAAAACCATATTAAAATATGTGTATTAGCCTCTCAGGATGGTTAGCACTTAATCAGGAATACCTATAGTCATAAAAAATAATTTCATCACAAATAAAAGATTTTATATAGGGTGGTTGTAGTCTGAGTAGTTTTATAAGATATCCTTATAGACATACATTGCTGACCCTGTGTACCTCTGAACATCCCAGTATGCACCAGGTAATGACAGAAAATGACTGGTCTTATTTTCTCCATTCCTGAAAGTACAGAACCCCATTGAGTGCCCACGGTGTTTAGCAGGAATACTTGACCTCCTTCTAATGTGTTAGTAATGGTGTGAGAACTGAAGGAGGTCATTAGCCCAGCTCCAAAGAGAATCACCAGAGAAAAAGTCTCCAGAACATAAAGAAAACTTTAAACAATTTGCTTTGGCCAACAACTTAAATACTAAAAGCTTTCTATCTTTGGACTCAGCAAATATATTTGGCAAATCTCACCAAAGCCATACTTTATTGAATTATAAATACATGGAGAGGTACACATATGAACAAATATAAGCAAACACACACATGGGCAAAAATGCAAAAGCACTTCCGTAAACTCATGCATTCATGTATGTCACACACACACACACACACACACACACACACACACACACAAACTTTTAAGTATTATCAGTCTTGATTGCACCAAAAAACTGTTTATAAGAACATAATTACATTAACAAAACCACAGTGATCTGTATGTGCAATTTAAATACAAGTTTCCATGCTATAAAACCCAGAAGCCTTCTGTCCTTTCATTTGGTATTATCAAAGCATTTATGCTCAAATGAATATTTTATTCCAACTAGGTCAAATGTGATTCTTTTCTCCAGACCTTAGTATGGTAACATATTTAAACTCATACAATTATTTTTCAATGACTGCAGAAATTTAAATATAGAAATGCTAATTTTTTATTTCTATACTTTCAAAATGTCAGAAACAGCCTTTATTTCACGACACAGATATCTTGAGTGAGATGTATTTTAAAATACTTAGTTTTTAAAAGTTTTTTATGGAGTTTTTTGGGGTTTGGGCCGTATTCTTTTGCAACATTGAAAAGATAAAGGCGTCTGTCCATTATTGGAAAAGTGGTAGATTGATATAATGTGTCCAAAAGCACGAATACCTTGAAGTCTGATGCCTTCAGGTTTCAATCCAACTGTGCAACATTGGCCAAAGTATTTTAACCCCGTGTTTCAATTTTCATCATTTCTGCCGCAAATACTACCTTCCTACTGAGTAAGAGGCACTGGGTGAAGGTCTGTAGTTGGAAAGGCTAGCAGGGCAATGCCTTTTGGCCTCAACAAAACTTGTAAATTTTGTTTTCATCAAAGCCATGAATGCCTCAAATATACCTGTGTGGGGTAAAATCAGAAGAAGAGGGAAAAAAAAACCTATGTAGAGATAAGAGTAATAAAAACTTTGGGCATTCATCAGAACTCCATGAAGGAAGAGGAGAATGGAATAGAATCAAAAAGTAACATAAGACTGAAAAATAAAAGGAGGGAAGACAGCTGTGTTCCTAAATGCCTTTGTTCCTGCCTTCCCTTAGAAGAGCTGGCTTTAAGTTTGCTGGCCTCCCCAATGTCACTGTATTGCAATAAAGCTACTTTTAAGAGCTATATTAATTGAAGTCTAACAAAAAAAATCTGCTCATAAGGTAGAAAAGAAATAATGTTTAAAGCTATTGTAAAGAATGGGAAAGTAGAACACAGATGATTAGTTGCTAGAAAGTAACAATATCACCATAAAATAGGACTTTCTGTTAAATTACGTAATACGAATCATATTTTCCTGAAACTTTGTTAGGATATGTTATTGTAAGATCATCTGAGTAGATGTACATGCCTTTCTTGACTTATAAATTTGTTTTATAATTAAACAAAACATAATGGATAATGTATTAACATGATGCTCTTAATTAACAACTGATAATAAAACTTATCCTGTTCTCATTCTTAAATGAGAAGAATATCAAAAATGTACTCAACAATTTTTAAAAAGGAGAAGAGAAATGTTGTTTAAATATCTTGAGTAAAATGTATTGGAAAACTCAAAACAGTAACTCATAATAGAACATGAGGAAATTCAGACATTGGGCAGGTTTCTGTCTTGATGTATTCATGTTCTTGATGGAATCATCTGGTGCTCGCTCTCTTGTCCTTCCCCTTTGTGTTCTTATACTCATCCTGAAGCCATCTTATTTCAGACTTGGAGAGCTTCTGTAGTGTCTGATTTCAATCCTTTAGATAGATCATCTTTGAGTAAAGAAGGCATTCAGTATTTTCAGGAGACCTAGAGAAATGTATTGTTGGATGCTCTAAGCACAACTCCCTTTCCAAAACAGACTTCAGTTTAAGCCTGTACTGAGTCTGCAAGATGATGAAAATGTGATTTAAAAATTAAACTGGGATGTAAATTTTCTAAAAAGTCCTTGCAATGATTACGCTGGTTGATTTAGAATACATAAGAACTGAATCTGCATTGAGAACACCAGGCTATACCAAGCACTAGATATCTGTATGTAAAAAGGAAAATAGTAGTATACAAACTCTGTTCATATCAGCAATGATCCCAGCTAGAATTTTCTGAGAATAAGTCTCTTTTGTCATTATATTTGTGTTACATCAAAGATTACTCTCTAGCCAGGCCACAATTTCATTATGGAAGGCTTATATTTGTCTATATATAAAGAAATTTTTAATTACAATAGACCATTGTACCCTTATTACTGGAGCTGGAATGATATCTGGATTTATGGTATCTCTTTACTGACCAAGGAGATAAAACCAAGTTTATTTAAGATGACATTGAAGAAAAAGGTAAATACACTCTGGTCTCTTGATGAAGCCATCAATCATATATATGCACAAATCATGGATTGTCAATGTGTAGACTTCTAAGTAAGGAAAAAAAAAACATATTGTTACTGAAGTACAGCAGGTCCACCTAGCCTCACTATACTTGATTATATAGCTCAGCAAACTACAGTTAAAAAACATTGAGTACATCCTAATTTATAATGTCCCTCCGAGTCAACCTATGTACTGTGTGTTACCGAAAACTGATAGAGAAGATCTATCCATCCAACTATGTAGCTAGCTAGTGATCATCTATTTTGATTTTTCAAGGCAGGGTCTCTCTGCACAGTAAACCAGATTGGGCTCAAACTCAGATCTGGTTGCTTGCATCTGCCTCCTGAGAGCTGGAATTAAAGGCATGTGCCATCTCTGCCTTATTTAAAAAGAGAATTATTATATGAAGATTTATTATTTCAACATCATCATCTAACACAGAATGCTGTTTTTCCTGGAACTCTTTTACTTTGCTTGTCACCAGGATGAGAGCTATGATATTTTTGATTTTCTGCACAGCAAAGAAAAAGGACACTCTGAAAATATGAAAGACGCAAAAACTGAGTAGTCTAGAATAGAGAAATTATACATCAGAGGGGGGAAAGCCTTCTTCTGTAAAGAGATTAATGGAAAAATCTTTGAACTATCAAAGTCCAGAGGCAAAGGATTGTATCTTGGTCTGGACTTACACATCAGAAAGTTTCCACTTTTAAAATTTATTTGAATTGGTTCAACCTTTATATATAAGATGATAGGCCATTTTAGAATCATTATACTTTTGATTATATATTTCTTTTTATGTTTTATTATTACTGATTACTTAGAGGTTTTCATTCTGTATGGGACAATTTGTTAAACTGTCTATTCCAAATACATTAAATTGTTTTACCCAACTGTAAAATATCACTAGATCCAACTTTAGATAAAGAATTACATGTAGTTAAGTCTGGGAGTGGGATGAATAGTATGGCATAGGAAAGAGGCTTCAAGTTGGTTATCCAATACCAATGAGTCAGGAGTAAACCTTGATACCATATGTGTGTATATGTGTGTGTATATATGTGTGTATGCATATGTGTGTATTCTGTGTGTGCATGTGTGTGCTTGTGTACACAAGTACCTATATCAACAGAGTCATGTGTATGTGTGTGTTTGTGTACACACATACCTATATCAACAGAGTAGGTCACATTTATATTTAGGAAAGTAAATATAAATATAAGTTGATAGCAATAAAGAATAAAGCAATGAATTTGATAAAGTGATTAAGCAGTACATGGAAGGTGTAGAAGCTAGCATAGGGAAAAAGGAAAATGATTTAACTGTTATATATACATATATATATATATATTAATTTTTTTTTAAATTTTGTTTGCTAAGGCATTCTTTCCCAAAACTGATGTTCAAAAGTAGAAAATTTTAGTTACAGAATCAGAAAATAAGTATCAGTGGATGACACACATTTGATGAAGGCTGAGGGCTTATTTTTGGAGTGACAGGCAATATTTGCCCAACACACAGCACACATATCAAAACAGCCACATAGAACAACAAGAAGGTGAAGGAGAAAATCAGGTTCCTCTACTAGAAATCTCCCCAAGTACATAAATTTGGGGACAATTTTGTAGTCTAGTAACAGGGAACCGTGTCAGTTCATGCAGTATTCTTTCTAGGTTCAGGTCAATGAGCTTGTAGAGTTTTGTCAAATGTGTGTCTAAAAAGTACCTAAGCAATCCATGAATGAACGTGTGTGATTGGAGTTTTGTTTTTCATCAAGTATTATTATTTTATTTGTGATTTTTTTCACTCATATTTCTTTTTTATATTGAATATAATCTTCATTTACATTTAAAATGCTAAAACCTTTCCTGATTTTCCCCCTCCCCGAAAACCCCCAACCCCTCCTCCACCCGTGCCTCCAAGTACATGCCCCTCCATCAGACCCACTCCCACCTCCCCCCTTGATTTCCCTTTGTTGGGGTATCTATTGAGCCTTCACCTGACCAAGGACCACTCCTCCCACTAATGCTGAAGAAGGCATTCTTCTGCCACATTTTGGCTGGAACCATATGTACCCATTGGTTGATGGTTTAGTCCATGGGAGTCCTGGGGCATCTGGGTGGCCAATATCATTGTTCTTCCCATGGGGTTGTAAACCCCTTCAGCTCCTCTGGACTGTCCTCCAGCTCCTCCATTGGGGACCCCATGCCAAGACCAATGGTTGGCAGCTAGCATCTGCCTCTGTATGTGTAAAACCCCTCAGGAGACAACCATGGTATGCTCCTTTTGGTATGTACTTCTTGTCGTCCATAGTAGTGTCAGGATTTGGTGACTGTTTTTAATCCCCAGGTAGGGCAGTGTCTGGGTGGCCTTTATTTCCATCTCTGCTCCATGCTTTGTCTCCTTTATTGCTCCTGTATTATGTTCCCTTTCTCAGAGGAACCAAAGCACCCTCACTTAAGTCATCCTTCATGAGCTTCCTGTGCTCTGTGAATTATAACTTGTTTATTTTGAGCTTTTGGGCTAACATCCACTTATCAGTGAGTGCATACCATGTGCGTTCTTTTGTGATTGGGTTACCTCACTCAGGAGGACACTTTCTAGTTCCATCCATTTGCCTAAGAATATCATGAATTCATTGTTTTTAATAGCTGAATAGTACTCCATTGTGTGTATATATACCACAGTTTCTGTATCCATTCCTCTGTTGAAGAACATCTGGGTTCTTTCCAGCTTCTGGCTACTATGGCTATTAAGGCTGCTATGAACATAGTGGAGCATGTTTGAACACAGTTTATGCCAGAATCCCGGAGAGGTGACCCTATTGCGGGGGACCACTTTTTTTAAACTGTTATCTTCTCTGATAATTTTTTCTTCATAAATTTTCACTAATTTGTTTTTAATGCTTCCTTGGTGTTTTAAAAATATTCTTTTTTTTAAATTTTTTTAAAATTTTTTATTCGATATAATTTATTTACATTTCAAATGATTTCCCCTTTTCTAGCCCCCCCCCCCACTCCCCGAAAGTCCCGTAAGCTCCCTTCTCTTCCCCTGTCTTCCCTCCCACCCCTTCCCACTTCCCCGTTCTGGTTTTGCCGAATACTGTTTCACTGAGTCTTTCCAGAACCAGGGGCCACTCCTCCTTTCTTCTTGTATCTCATTTGATGTGTGGATTATGTTTTGAGTCTTCCAGTTTTCTAGGTTAATAACCACTTATTAGTGAGTGCATACCATGATTCATCTTTTGAGCCTGGGTTACCTCACTTAGTATGATGTTCTCTAGCTCCATCCATTTGCCTAAGAATTTCATGAATTCATTGTTTCTAATGGCTGAATAGTACTCCATTGTGTAGATATACCACATTTTTTGCATCCACTCTTCTCTTGAGGGATACCTGGGTTCTTTCCAGCATCTGGCAATTATAAATAGGGCTGCTATGAACATAGTAGAGCATGTATCCTTATTACATGGTGGGGAATCCTCTGGATATATGCCCAGGAGTGGTATAGCAGGATCTTCTGGAAGGGGGAATCAGTATCCCTGACCTCAAGCAATACTACAGAGCAATAGTGTTAAAAACTGCATGGTATTGGTACAGTGACAGGCAGGAGGATCAATGGAACAGGATTGAAGATCCAGAAATGAACCCACACACCTATGGCCACTTGATCCTCGACAAAGAGGCTGAAAACATCCAATGGAAAAAAGATAGCCTTTTCAACAAATGGTGCTGGTTCAACTGGAGGTCAGCATGCAGAAGAATGCGAATTGATCCATCCTTGTCTCCTCGTACTAAAAATATTCTTAAATGAAATAGAACCACATCACATTCTTCCTTTCCTTTCTTCCCTCCCACTCCTCTGATATGTCTCTACTTTCACGCTGATAGCTCCCTTTTACTTTGATTAATGTGACAACCAATGTATGCATTCATATACACAAATACATACAACCTATTGAGTCAGTTTTTGTTGTCTGGGTATATATGGTATCACATGCATTGGACAACCAATAATTTAAACTAGCACTTCAGAAACAATAGTCATCCTGAAAAGAGCAGTGTGTTTAACCAAATCAAGTTTAAATATGCCGTTGACATAAGAGTGAGAAGAAGAAAATACTTTATAGTACTCTGTTTTTCGTATTGAGGATGATTTGTACTTCAGTGTGCTTCAGTGGCCCATATGTGTCCTTAGTCACATACTTAATTTTAAAATGAACATGCCATGAAAAATTAAGTGGGTAAAGAAAGAAATAGATGTATCTAACCAAAGTTTTGCCCTTGAAAAAGCAACATTTTTAAAACAACCCAGCTGTCATTACTTTCATCCATGTGTATATCTGACTAAAATATATAAAAATAGTTCTTGTACACTTAGAAATGAGTATTATATAAGAATATTCACATTTTATATTTATAAGATGTGTTGAATTTTAAAGATTAATTGCCACCAAAAGAAATATATCATATTAATATTTATCAATATTTATTAGGTTACATTAAAATTATACTAAAGTAAAATTAACTGCCAAAAATTAATACTATTAGTTATAGATTTATATAGTAAAAATCAATTCATTTAAATACCTTTTTAAAATGAATATGTATGTACAATATAGAGTTTAAACAAGTTTTATTGGAAATTCTTAAATACAAGCGGTGAACACGCCACTCTTTTCCTCCTTAGAAATACACACACACATACTCTCTCTCTCTCTCTCTCTCTCTCTCTCTCTCTCTCTCTCTCTCTCTCTCACACACACACACACACACACACACACACACACACACACAGACACATGCGATCAAGATAATAGACCTACTGAGCAGATGGCCTTTGGCTTGGAGAAAATTGGATCCTACGATAACTTGCTGAACTTATTTTAGATTCAAATAGTCTTTAGTATGCACAAGTCATTAAAGCACAAGTCAAGACCTGAAGAGGGTTTCCTTCAATATTTTATAGGAAGGATTTTGATCTATGATTTATTAGTCAACTGACAGCACTGAGGGTGGAGAGGACTTTTTTTTGCTTTTTCCATTAAGAATCAATTCTTCAGGTAGATAGATTTTTATTCCCATTCTCATTTCTCCCATTGCAAAAAAAATTCTGCTTTGGGGATATGTCTGTCAATGTCAGTGACCAAGTGATATAAAATGTGAGATTCTTAAGCTGTGAGAAGAACTTCAATGTTGCAAAATACATAAAAATGGATAAATAAAAATATCAAGATATATTTGATGTTTTCTGGGTTCTTTAAAACACTCAATATATTGGATTGGAATACATTTTACATATTTAAAGGTCATTGTTAGGTTTTATTTTGACATACATCTTGTCAGTGCAATGCAATTAGGTATTTCAGGAGGCTCTCTGGTTCTTGTCTTTACTATATTTTACCTAGTGTCATTTATTTTGTTATATTATGTGATTTATTGTAAGGCCTCACTAGCTAGCATATACTTCATTCCTCCTCAATATGTTACTGAATTTCAAGTAAATTTTTTAGTCAGTTCACATTGACTTAAAAAGTAAATATCATAGAAAAATATCAATTTTATAAGATGATATATCATACTGCTATTTGTCTCTACAAACAAATCTGACACACAAAAAGCTGGCAGGCAGAAAGTGTTGTAGGCAGCTGCTAAGCCCCAGGTGAATATCAAAAATTTTGGAGCTTTATACAAAGTAACTGAATTATCCTACCTCTTTAATTGTAAGTTTTTGATTTCTGTTAGCTGATTGTGTGCTTCCACACTTCACTTGTTATGGTTTCATCATAGTAATGATGTCTTTCAGATTGGAGTCTTTAGAAGGTGATTTTTTTTATAGGGCCAAAGTCACAGTGTATGTAATTGTGCAGGGATACAAGAAGTCAGAGAGCTTGCTCACCCCTTCCACAGCGCAGGGACACACTTAGAAAGCATGTATTCATGGGCCAGAAAGCTGCTACTACTTATGGAAGTTGTACATTTTTACAAGATTTACAATGTTTTAACAAAGCATCACCGAACCATGACTAGTTGTGCATAATGATAATTCTAGTTCTTCCATATTGAGGTAGGAAGCATGTAGTTTAAGCCCAACAAATACTATTAAATGATATACATATACTTTTATCAATATATGAGATCTTTTTCCCCCTGACCCCCAGAATCGTCACAGGATCTCCAAGCACTGTGAAATCTAACCTGTAAGGAGAGAATTTTATGGAAAATTCAAGGCTGCCTGATTTTTCTGTATCCTGCAACCAAGGAGTTTGTCTTCATTGTCTATCTCTGTGAAGTGGGCAAACAAGGTCAGCAACCACTATCCATATTATTTTGGGGTTCAACTGGAACATGCCTAAACAGTAACTCATAGGGAAGTAACATATGCTCTGCCACTAGGGTTTTCATTTAATTACATGCATCATCCATGGAGCATAGATATATCCAATTTCTTTTTATTTTTGTAATTATATTTCAAGTAGTTTAGGTTAATCAACACTGCATTCCACCAAATTCTTTTATGTCTTTGCTAAAACCTTGAAAATAAAGATTTTATAATTTCACTATACCTCCACATAAAGCCAGACACTCTGAAGCTAATAGAAAAGAAACTGGGGAAGACCCTTGAGGACATCGGTACAGGGAGAAAGTTTCTGAACAGAACACCAATAGCGTATGCTCTAAGAGCAAGAATTGACAAATGGGACCTCATAAGGTTACAGAGTTTCTGTAAGGCAAAGGACACCATCAAGAGGACAGATCGGCAACCAACAAATTGGGAAAAGATCTTCACCAATCCTACATCAGATAGAGGGCTAATATCCAATATATATAAAGAACTCAAGAAGTTAGACTCCAGAAAACCGAACAACCCTATTAAAAAATGGGGTACAGAGTTAAACAAAGAATTCTCACCTGAAGAACTTTGGATGGCGGAGAAGCATCTTAAAAAATGCTCCACTTCATTAGTCATTAGGGAAATGCAAATCAAAACAACCCTAAGATTTCATTTTACACCAGTCAGAATGGCTAAGATTAAAAATTCAGGAGACAGCAGGTGTTGGAGAGGGTGCGGAGAAAGAGGAACACTCCTCCACTGCTGGTGGGGTTGCAAATTGGTACAACCACTCTGGAAAGCAGTCTGGCGGTTCCTCCGAAAACTGGGCACCTCACTTCCAGAAGATCCTGCTATACCACTCCTGGGCATATACCCAGAGGATTCCCCACCATGTAATAAGGATACATGCTCTACTATGTTCATAGCAGCCCTATTTATAATTGCCAGATGCTGGAAAGAACCCAGGTATCCCTCAACAGAAGAGTGGATACAAAAAATGTGGTATATCTACACAATGGAGTACTATTCAGCCATTAGAAACAATGAATTCATGAAATTCTTAGGCAAATGGATGGAGCTAGAGAACATCATACTAAGTGAGGTAACCCAGACTCAAAAGGTGAATCATGGTATGCACTCACTAATAAGTGGTTATTAACCTAGAAAACTGGAATACCCAAAACATAATCCACACATCAAATGAGATACAAGAAGAAAGCAGGAGTGGTCCCTGGTTCTGGAAAGACTCAGTGAAACAGTATTTGGCAAAACCAGAACGGGGAACTGGGAAGGGGTGGGAGGGAGGACAGGGGAAGAGAAGGGGGCTTACGGGACTTTCGGGGAGTGGGGGGGGCTAGAAAAGGGGAAATCATTTGAAATGTAAATAAATTATATCAAATAAAAAAAAAGACAAAAAAAAATAATTTCACTATAAACCCCTCATTCTTTCATATCACCCATATATAACTATTCTTTTTGTTACATGTTTCCTGTGAGTTACAATATTATAGGCCCCCATGAACATTCTTCATGCACCCCACATTTTGGTTAACTATCACCTTGCTTTCCAATTTCTTCTTCCAAAATATTCCACTACCTTATATAACCTTTTCTGTTCTCATCAATATCAACAAGCCAGGAAGGATATGCACAGTAGTACAGTAGCAAAAAGACTACCTTTGGGAATAACCAGCTTTTCTCTGGATCTAATTAAAGGTTTACTCCACATTATTGTGTCTGGTACTGAAACATAGGAAAAAAACTATGGTCAGGAAAGTCATAGGCTTGAATTAGAAGTCATTAATTTTGTTTTGATAGACATATTGTCAAAAGCCTCCAAATATTTATATTTATAGTCATAGATTTGTTGTGCTCCCAAATATTATCAATGAATATTCTTATTGCAGAAGGGCAGTGGTTTATGAGATTGATTATAACAGATCAAGATGTTGAGAATACTGACTATCAGTGTTTACTTATAGACTGTAATTCTATATCAATCCCCCATTCTTCAAGGCTTAAGAAATAGCCTGGAAGGATGGGATGGGAAGGATGTAATGGTTGGAAGATGAAGACAATCACTGTGAAATTCTGGGATTTCAATATAACATGGCTGCTGCACACAGTAATTCACAGGATCCTTAGTTGCAAATAAATAAAACAAGTAAATATGCCAACATGTGGAATCTGGTGGCACTCCTCTTACCCCATCCAGTTCATGGTAGCTGAGTGAGTCAGAATCATTTTCCTCAGAGAAGGTTAGCTACTCGTAGTTTGTCTATGCTCCAGTGGATGACCCCTCACCTATGTGCAAATTGGTAGTATTTATTGGACTCAGTAGATGAATGAAAGAGACCTAAGTTGAGAATAAAGTGTGTTGGGACTCAGTAACAAATGTATTGAGAGAGTATACGAGTAGATATGGTCAATATACATTTGATATGTGTAAATAATTTTCCAAAGAAAACAAAATAACTGTGGTCATATTGTTCATATGATCTACCAGATATTTCACTTGTCCATAAGTAACTGTAAAGGAGGTTAGAGTCCAATCAATCTGCAAGGATTGACACTGCCCTGCAAAGCTGGCAAGGAGACCGTTTCACATTGACAAAAGTTTGGGAGACATCATCTTTTAGGCAGAATGCTCATACATGGAGTGATGTGAATATTCTTAGGGGACAATAGCCACAGATTACAGTTGATAAAAGAAAAGGGTAAGTTTGGTCATGATATTCTTGCTGTCACATATTTGTCTGTCTTTCTTCTATAAATTGATTCATCAAGAGGCTGCTTAAAGACCTTAGTGACCATGTAATTAGATTTCACAGATTCCCAAATCACAGGAGAAAATAAATAGGTTTTATTGTTTTAAAATTATAAAATCTAAGATTCTTGGATACAACAATGAACAGGAGATTGAAATCTATGACATAAATTTACAATGTATTTTGTCACCATAACCATATTCCTGTTAGAAATTTGGCTCATGTTGCAAGATTTTCCATGTCCAATCATATTGGTGGAGGTAGGAGCGTGGGAGAATGGTCAGAGCCACTAGAGAGTAGGTGGAGGCAGTAGAGTTGGCCAGTCAATCTTTAATATTCCCCACAATATTGGAAGGCTCATACCTAGCAATTTTCTGACTGTGTTTAAGGCCTGTTAAACAAATCTAAACCCATAATGGGCAATGTCTTGTGAGACAAATACTTGAGACTCTAATTATCATAGTTGTAGAAGAGAATCAACTATGAATAACTTTTGTAAATGAAAATAGTATGAGACTGTTTCCTAATGAACAAAAGACATTTTTTTTGAGACAGGATTTCTCTGTGTAACCTTGGCTGTCCTAGAACTCACTCTGTAGAATAGGCTGGCCTCGAACTCAGAAATCCACCTGCCTCTGCGTCCCAAGTGCTGGGATTAAAGTTGTGGGCCACCACCATCTGGCTGCAAAAGACATTGTTAAGAAAAAAGTATCAGCATATACTGAGTTCTAGCCATTGACATTAGTTCTACCACATTGATTTCTTGAACATGAGCAACTGTTTCAAATATCTATGAGCCTTGGGCTCTTATTCTGGAAAGTGTAAATGACAATGTCTATGGTTTTATAGGGTACAAAAAGTGTCGATTTCATATTTATATCAGCTTCATATTTTGAAAACATGAATATATATAAACATATGTATTTAATTTAATTTTCTAGGGGTAAGGCACATGAAACTTTTTTCTTAACAACTTTTATTTTGACTACAAATAGTATGTGAAGAGTTTGTAAAAACTAGAGAAGTACAGTTAAATATATCTGTGCATGGTGTATTTTAGTGATGTGCATATGTCTGTTATGTGCACATGTCTAAATAAGACTCAAAAGCTCACACAAAGATGAAGGCCTGTGGGAAGGGTAGTGAGATTTAATTATGACATTACCAAATAATGCCTCTTCTCCTCATCACCAAATGTCTTCTGTATATGAATGCATTTTACTTGCCTTGCATAAATGATATGCACTTTCTATAAGACTGTCATATGCTTAGCATCATGAAGAGAATGATGCTAAAATCTTCATTCTCTGCTAAGGAAGACAGAGTCACAGTTGAATAATTTATCATTTCTGAATATATTTGTTTTAATTTGCTATTTTCATGTTAACCTTAGAGAGGTCTGACAGGATCACAATGTAAAGTACAACTTGAGGTGACAGTTTCTGTACAAAGATATTGTCACAGGTGGATCCACTACATCCTAAAGACATCAAAATATATGCCACCAAAGGATGCAGCACTCTCTTCCAATTAAGCTTTTTCTTTGTCTTCTTCTGTGAGTCTACCACCACACCACTTGAAAGGGGTTCAATATTTCTGCTTCCTCAGCTCCCACTCATGTTTTAAATTATTAAAATCTGTCTTCACATCCAGCTCCTGAGAAGCTCACTGCTGATCATCTAAGATCTGCTTGATAAATTGAAAAGAACAGCTCATTCTGTCTGACAACATATCCAGTGTTTCAGCTGAAACTATTGTGTTCATGCATCATTAGAGCTGTTTACTAATTCTAGCTCCAAATTTTACCTCCAAACATGTGCATGGGCCACCTACAACTCCACAGTGAAGACAGAAAATGTTATCATGTTTTTTCCAGATTCTCTCCTTTTGCATTGTGCTTGTAAACTTCATAAACTCCTGTTAAGTCTTTCAGAGTGGTTGTTCTGGGGGTTAATTTCATGATTTATTTCTCCTCTCAAAGAGCAGATTATTAGTTTAGATTTATTTATCCTGAGAAACTCAGTTCAAAAGCATGCATTCTCTTCTATGTCTGCCTCGATTTTAATTCTCACCATTCCCATTTTAGTACCCTGCACCAATCTTCATGATATTTGGTGTCTTCTCACTTATAGCTCTTAGACCTACTACTTTAAAAAGTAAAATGTCTTAAATTTGTAAAATGAAAAACTTTCTCACATAACTCTGACTAGAATTTCTATTTTCCCTGGCATACCTGACAACTAGCTTTGAGACCATTAATTTACTCTGTTGAACTTTATTGTATTACCTCCTTGTACATTCTCTCTCTCTCTCTCTCTCTCTCTCTCTCTCTCTCTCTCTCTCTCTCTCTCTCCCTCTCTCTTCCACTTGGCTTTTAGTAATATTAAGACTCCTTATTTTATCAACCCCCCCAATCATTTGCAATATTTGTTCAAAGTTTAAGTGTTCCAGGATTCCAATAAAAATTTAATTAATCAACACTTCTTTTCCCATTATTTTACACCTATTACCTTATTCAGGATATACTGTATTTGTTCTTTTGAAATAGACAATCTAAATTGTATGTAATAGGAAAGTTTGATATGTATTTATGTCTTCACCCTCCAATCAATTTAAATTATATAATTAATTAAGCATATTCATTAGCTAGCTGATGTAACACCTTCACACCTTGGCCTGTACTTAAGCTGTCATACTTCTGAGATCAGCCTGCTTTGTGGAATACCAAGTCAAATCTCTTCTTCATCTTTGCTTTTTAGAATTTACTTGTGCATATCTTGTTCCTAACTTATAATTCCCCTTTGTTTCATAGAATAATCTTATTTTCTTTCTTTAAATTCTTATTGCAGAGTTCAGGAATGTTTGGTGATACTGCCCTGAGTATCATAGACAGGTAACATAATTTAAATCCTTACAACCTATTGAATAGAGATTTCAAATCAGGTGTTAGCTCTTAGGATTATTATATATTATTTTATAATTATTGTGAAACATACATGTACTCCAAAGCCATGCTGGATTCAGTTTCTAATGGGTCATGAATATTACTTGCTTATCGTACAGTGTTCAGAAAGTAGCAAGTAAAATATAATGTAGCCATTACCTCAAATGGTAGCTTAACATTTTTAAAAAATGTATTTATAATAGGATTTCATCATTTCCAAAATAAAGTTTTCAAATCACTTTTATTATTTTTTCCTTCTTTCATTAATTAAATGGAAACATGAAACTACACTTTTGTTGAAAGCATAGTCATTCATCATCTAGGAAACATTTGATATAAATACAGTGCCCTGTGAAGTAAACAACGTTCTGTGACAATAACTGGCTGTGTGAGAAGGAAAAGAATAGTAGCCATGTTGGTGTGCTGTACAGTAACAAAGTCCTTAACTAACACACCCAGGTCCGGAGTTCAATGTACACTACCACCAAAAGAAAATGTGTATGCATTTTTGTTGTTTGAACATATGTCTGAAATAAATGCTTTATAAGAATAAGATGATCTATAACATATGAAGATAATTTGAAAAATTTGAACAAGATATAATTTTCTAGTTAACGATATTGATGTCAAGTAAGTTTAAATAATCATGAAAATTTGCTTATGAGTTGTATAATTATAACATACTTGAAAAATATGATTTTGCATCTTCTGATCTACTATGTTATTTACAGAATTGCTGAACTTCACAGTGGCATCCAGGTTAGTTCCCCTAATATCAACTACCACTTTTTTTCTTAGATTTTTTAAAATTTACGTTTCAAATATTATCCTCTTTTCACATTTCCCCTTGAAAAACCCTTTTCCCATCC